>NC_069503.1:877002601-877095101 GCF_027579735.1 Bombina bombina | reverse complement strand
AAGGGGACAAATCTCGGCTTTATCTGTACTGTTGCATAAGAAGCTTGCTGAGATTCTTGACATTTAGTCCTTTGTTCAGGCTCTGGTTAGGATCAGACCTGTCTTCAGGAATCCGACTCCTCCTTGGAGCTTAAACTTGGTTCTTAATGTTTTGCAGTTTGAGCCTATGTAAGCACTTGACATTAAGGTTATTTCATGGAAAGTCCTGTTACTACTGGCTATTGCATCGGCACGCAGAGTCTCTGAGCTTGCAGCCTTGCTATGTGAGCCTCCCTATTTGGTTTTTCATGCTGATAAGGCTGTTCTTCGCTCTGGATTGGGATTCCTTCCCAAGGTAGTGTTGAGTTGTAACATCAATCAGGAAATAGTTGTTCCTTCTTTGTGTCCTAACCCTTCTTCGAAGGAGAGGATACTTCATAATTTGGACGTGGTTCGGGTATTGAAGTTTTATCTTCAGGCCACAAAAGATTTTAGACAGACTTTGTCCTTATTTGTTGTGTAAGGGCCTCTGCTACTTTTCTATCAATTTGGTTGAGGAGTATGATCCATCTGGCATATGAGACAGCAGGTCACAAGCCTCCTCAGAGGATTACGGCTCACTCGACTAGAGCTGTGGCCTCTTCTTGGGCCTTTAAGAATGAGGCCTCTATGGAGCAGGTTTGTAAGGAGGCCACTTGGTCTTCCTAACATACTTTTTTGCTTCGGCAGAAGCAGCTTTTGGGAGAAAGATTCTGCATGCTGTGGTGCCCTGAGTATAGGGTCCGCCTCCTTTTATCCACCCGTTTTTTTCATTCAGTGTCCTCTAGAGCTTGGGTATTTGTTCCCACAAGTAATGAATGAAGCAGTGGACTCTCCTCCCATTAAGATGGAAAACATAAATTATGCTTACCTGATAATTTCCTTTCCATCGATGGGAGGAGAGTCCACTGCACCCGCCCGTTTTTCCTGTGCGCAGACCTAAATTTATATTAATCTTCTGGCACCATTTATACCCTGATATTTCTCCTACTGTTCATTGTTCCCTTGGCAGAATGACTGGGGGATGAGGGGAGTGGGGGATTTATTTAAGCCTTTGACTGTGGTGTCTTTGCTTCCTCCTGGTGGTAATGAATGAAGCAGTGGACTCTCCTCCCATTGATGGAAATGAAATTATCAGGTAAGCATAATTTATGTTTTTGTGGTTTTTATTTCTATCTTTTTAATTGTACCTTTAGTGTATCCCTCTACCACACTCCATTAGGGTACCTCAAGGATAAGTTTTAGGTTCCCTTATTTTTTCAATATGCACATTATCTCTAGGCTTCTTAATCAAGTCATGTGGGTTTCAGTATTATCAGTATACTGCAGTTAATTTTGACGACAAATTTCGATTAAGTCATAGTCTTTTGACTAAAATGCCATTTTAGTTTTAGTCGTATTTTAGTCTGCTTAATCTCCAGTAGATTGTAGTCGTCAACTAAATCTCCAGTAGATTATAGTCAACTAAAATAATAGGGGTATAGTTAAAGTGTAACGCAATATTTAAGCATTTCTCTATAATTTCCAAACGTATTATATACCCCAGGAGTAAACATCAAATAACCTGTTGTTATTTATGGTATTAAGGTTTAAACATGCAATACAGACACAGATTTAGCCATTGTGATATATAACATTTTTAATAAACTTAAAATTAAATAAAACCAAGTTTCATAAATAAACAGAAGTGCAACTTTAAAATATATATAAAAAAACTGTGAACTGTATTGGCTGTAATGCCCTTGCACATATTACCGAATATAAAAACTTGAACAGTTCTGTGTTAATAATTAAAACGAGTATCAAGTAATGGCTGCACCTTAAGTGAGCCCTTGAGCAAAGCCCCAAATTACTGCCCAAAATAGGGGTAAAAGACCAGCATTTGTGGCCAAAACGGAGATGCACTCTCCTAGAAGCTAGATCTCCACATTCAAATATTGCCAGAACCTCAAAAACGGCCTCGATCCACCCGTGACGCAACTATCTACCACCACCAAATCTAGCCCCCAGCTTCATTTGGGCCTAATGCGGAAAGCATGGAAAATTAAGTGACATAGCCAGTAATGGCATAATCATCAACCAGAAGAGGTGCACTAACCCCCGCAGCACCCGAGAACCGCATGTACTCGGCAGAACCGGACGCTATCTACAAATCTAGGCCCTGGCTTCATCTCGGCCTACTGTGACCAACACGGGATCCGGCCCACATCTTCTTCATCACTGATGAAAATCACAAGAACAACAGTCTACACATTGCAGGGTGTGAGTCACCACTACTACAACCAACTTTAGAGCCATATCAACCCGGACCTTTTGAAGCTACAAATCCCGGACCTGGCTCAACAGAGGCCTGCCTGGTAAATATATCCAAGAGTGCTATAATACAAGGACTTATTATGTATACCCAATAAGGTACCTTTACCATACTTTACTATCACAAGGCCAAAATATAATGTTTACCTCATGTACAACTCTCTAAGTTTTATGTGCAGAGACTATTTGCTTTAACATGAGGTAATCTGAAATCCTTCAAGCCCTGCCATCACATCTTACCTGAATATAACACGCCTGTATCTACAATAATACAACATTAACCTCAGGTCAGACTAATATACTGCTAAAGCTGCTTCAACATAATATACTCTTTTATAATACAACCACTGAGGGTCATATTTACCAAGAAGCATCTTATCTTCTAACTATAACAGAGCGATCTCAATTGAACTGAGGCCTACCAGCTAAACGCCTTGAGGGAGTCAGACTTTTCTATAATCATTAAACCACTGCCAAAATAATAACATATCAAGAGGGGATGTCACCAAAGAAACAAACTAAACCAGACAGAACGCCTAGGAACCACCATAGTACTACCACCTCAATTAACAATTTCTTTAAATCTCTTGAGAACCTTACTCCACAAATAGAAAGTCAGGAATCAACAGAATCTATTCCTCAGCTGCAACCAGCAACAGAAACCCTTATCTCTGACACCATGCAAGTTTCACAAGCTTTCCTAGAATCATTGCCATCAAAGGAAGACTTTACAAACCTAATCACACAGGTTAAATCCTGCTTTGAAGAGGAGATCTCTGAACTCCACAAAGAAATGCATTAAACAGGGGATAGGGTGGAATACCTTGAAAAAGAATCGGAATCACATCAATCAGAAATAGCGGATTTACAACAGAATGTACAGGCACAAAACAATGTAATCTCACAGCTCCAAGACAAGCTGGAAGATATTGAAAACAGAAGTCGGCAACAAAACATCAGAATTAGGGGAATCCCAGAAAACATCGCTACAGAAACACTCCATTTATACCTACAAACCTATTCAAATACCTAAAAGACCCATCATACTCAACACTGATAGCTATGGACAAATACCATAGAGCCTTGAGACCCAGACCAAAAGAGGGATTACCGCCACACAACGTGATAATAAAATTTCAAGACTTCCAACAAAAGAGGATATCATGAAGCAAGCCAGGTCATCATCACCTCTAAGTTTACAGGGAACATCACTCTCCATATATGCTGATCTTTCGACCAGAACACTGCAAAGAAGAAGGGAATTTGCACCCCTCACCACCCTATTAAGGAAAAACAATATCTCATATAGATGGAGTTTCCCTTTCCACTTACAGCTTACATGGGAAGGTCAGAGGAAAACATGTTCAGACCCCGGAGACATTGAGGACTTCTGCAAAGATCTGAACCTGAATCCTTCAGACCGTAATCACTCATCTTCCCCCTTCACCAGCCAAAAGGACATACCTTCTCAGACAACACCCAGACCCCAGAGAACAACTTGGCAAACCGCAGCATCTAAAAGACAGAAAAAACACATTCTCATACAGAAAATGGGTGAGACCAATCATTTTTCTTTGTCTTGTATTTCTTCTTCCCAACCTAATGAGACTCTCATTTCTTATGGTTCATAATTCAAATGCATTCTTTGATTGTTACCTTTGTTGACATTTAGTTATCTTTTAGCTATTGAGTCTTTAATAACTACAATTATGGTAGATTCTGGGGCTTCGTTAGCCCCCTTTCAAAAGCCTAAAAGATAACAGATTTTTCTTTTGCATGATGTACCGAGTCCACGGATTCATCCTAACTTGTGGGATATTGTCCTTCCTGACAGGAAGTATCAAAGAGAGCACCACAGCAGAGCTGTCTATATAGCTCCCCCCTTAACTCCACCCCCAGTCATTCTCTTTGCTTGCTCTAAGCAGGAAGAGTAAAGAGAAGAAGTGTTAAACTGTTTTATTTTATCTTCAATCAAGTGTTTGTTATTTTTAAATGGTACCGGTGTTGTACTATTTACTCACAGGCAGGACATAGATGAAGATTTCTGCCTGGAGGATGATGATCTTAGCATTTGTAACCAAGGTCCACTGCTGTTCCCACAGAAGCTGAGGATTACAGGAAAACTTCAGTGTGAGGAACGGTTCTTGCTATACAGCAATGAGGTTGTTCAGTCATATTTTCTGCAGAGACTGTGTTAACTCAGAAAGGCTGACAGTGTCCCCATTAGGGGAAGGATAAGCAGTAATCCTAGTGTTATCAGAGGTTTTTACTAGCTTGCATAAAGGGTTAATTTTTTGTGGGCACTCAGTTTGTTATGTGAATTTGGGAAAAATATTTTTGTGTCTGGGAGTAATGTTTTCTGTTTTATGGGACATTTGCTTGAGGGTTCTTTGGGGTTGTTTATAACCCACATGGCTTTCAGGCAGGGTTTGTTAGTTTTGTGTAGGCCCCAGCAACATCGAGTGAGGTGGGCGGGACCTACATTTACAAGCAGCAAGCAACTTCTCCTGAGGTCCTGATAGAGTTCTGAGGGACTAATTGAAGCTTTAAACCCCATATTATCGCTTCCTAAGGGCAGATAGGGCCACAGCAGAGCTGTGGCAAGGTGCTAATAGGGGTTTTAACTGGTTTTAAACTAATTTCAATCCGGTTTTGTCATTTGTGGGTTTATTGGTGCAATCCTTCTAAGGCTTAGTGGGTACACTGTTAAAATTTCAGAAAATTTGAAGCAATTTTAACCTGTTTTGCAGTTTGTGTATGCCTTTTTTTCTCTTAAAGGCACAGTACCGTTTTTGCAAATTGGTTTTTTTTCATTAAATAAAGTGTTTTCCAAGCTTGCTTGCTTTATTACTAGTCTGTTATACATCTCTGACACTGAGGAAACTCATTGTTCAATTTGTTTAGAAGCCATTGTGGAACACCCTCTTAGAATGTGTCCCACTTGTACTGATATGTCTATAAATTGTAAACAGCATATTTTGACTTATACAAGTTTGGCATTAGATGATTCTCAGACAGAAGGAAATCAGGTTTTGCCATCTAGTTCTCCCCAAGTGTCACAACCAGTAACGCCCGCACAAGCGAAGCCAAGTACTTCTAGTGCGTCTAATTCTTTCACCTTGCAAGATATGGCTTCAGTTATGAATACTACCCTCACAGAGGTTTTATCTAAGCTGCCTGGGTTGCAAGGGAAGCGCAGTAGCTCTGGGTTAAGAACAAATGCTGAGCCTTCTGACGCTTTAGTAGCCGTATCCGATATTCCCTCACAATGTTCTGAAGTAGGGATGAGGGATTTGCTGTCTGAGGGAGAGATTTCTGATTCAGGAAAGATGTTCTCTCCAGACAGATTCAGATATGACGGCATTTAAATTTAAGCTAGAGCACCTCCGCTTATTGCTCAGGGAGGTTTTAGCTACTCTGGATGATTGTGACCCTATTGTAGTTCCAGAGAAATTGTGTAAAATGTACAAATATTTAGAGGTTCCTGTTTACACTGATGTGTTTCCGGTCCCTAAGAGGATTTCGGACATTGTTACTAAGGAGTGGGATAAACCAGGTATTCCGTTCTCTCCCCCTCCTGTTTTTAAGAAAATGTTTCCCATATCTGACACCATAAAGGACTCATGGCAGACCGTCCCTAAAGTGGAGGGAGCTATTTCTACCCTGGATAAGCGTACAACTATACCTATTGAAGACAGTTGTGCTTTCATTGATCCTGTGGATAAAAAATTAGAGGGTCTCCTAAAGAAAATTTTTGTTCATCAAGGTTTTCTTCTTCAACCTATAGCATGCATTGTTCCTGTAACCACTGCAGCTGACTTTTGGTTTGAGGCTCTAGAAGAGGCTCTTCAGATGGAGACCCCACTAGATGATATTTAATTAAGGCTCTTAAGTTGGCTAATTCTTTTATTACAGACGCCTCTTTTCGTCTTGCTAAATTAGCGGCTAAGAATTCAGGTTTTGCCATTTTAGCGCGTAGAGCGTTATGGCTTAAGTCCTGGTCATCTGATGTGTCATCTAAATCTAAGCTTTTGTCCATCCCTTTCAAAGGTAAGACCCTATTCGGCCTGCATTGAAAGAGATCATTTCAGACATTACTGGAGGGAAGGGTCATACCCTCCCTCAGGATAAGTCAAATAAGTCAAGGACCAAACAAAATAATTTTCGTTCCTTTCGAAACTTCAAGAATGGTCCCTCTACCTCTTCCCCTGCTGCAAAGCAAGAGGGGAACTTTGCTCAATCCAAGCCAACCTGGAGACCTAATCAGGCTTGGAACAAGGGTAAACAGGCCAAAAAGCCTGCTGCTGCCACTAAGCCAGAATGAAGGGGTAGCCCCCGATCCAGGACCGGATCTAGTAGGGGGCAGACTCTCTCTCAGGCCTGGGCAAGAGACGTTCAGGATTCCTGGACAGTAAAAATTGTAACCCAGGGATACCTTCTAGATTTCAAGGATTCTCCTCCAAGGAGGAGGTTCCATCTTTCTCAATTGTCTGTAAACCTGACAAAAAGAGAGGCGTTCTTACGCTGTGTAGAAGACCTTTTTACCATGGGAGTGATCTGCCCAGTTCCAAAAGCAGAACAGGGGCAGGGGTTCTACTCCAATCTGTTTATAGTTCCAAAAAAGGAGGAAACCTTCAGACCAATTCTGGATCTCAAGATCCTAAACCAATTCCGAAGAGTTCCATCTTTCAAGATGGAGACCATTCGGACTATCTTACCATTGATCCAGGAGGGTCAACATATGACCATCGTGGACTTTAAGGATGCGTATCTGAACATTCCTATCCACAAAGATCATCACCAGTTCCTCAGGTTCGCCTTTCTGGACAAGCATTATCAGTTTGTGGCTCTTCCTTTCGGGTTGGCCATGGCGCCGCGAATCTTCACGAAAGTGCTAGGGTCCCTTCTGGCTGTTCTAAGGCCACGGGGCATAGCAATTGTGCCTTATCTAGACGACATTCTAATTCAAGCGTCGTCCTTCCAACTAGCCAAGTCTCACACGGACTTAGTGTTGGCCTTTCTAAGGTCTCACGGGTGGAAAGTGAACGTAAAAAAGAGTTCTCTTTCCCCCCTCACAAGAGTTTAATTTCTAGGGACTCTGATAGACTCGGTGGACATGAAAATATTTCTGAAGGAAGTCAGGAAATCAAAGATTTTGTCCACCTGCCGAGCTCTTCATTCCATTCCTTGGCCGTCAGTGACTCAGTGTATGGAGGTAATCGGACTAATAGTAGCGGCAATGGACATAGTTCCGTTTGCTCGCTTGCATCTCAGACCACTGCAACTATGCATGCTCAATCAGTGGAATGGGGATTATGTGGATTTATCTCCTCAGATAAATCTGGATCAAGAGACCAGAGACTCTCTTCTTTGATGGTTTTCACAGGATCATCTGTCCCAGGGAATGTGTTTCCACAGGCCAGAATGGGTTATAGTGACGACAGACGCCAGTCTTCTGGGCTGGGGTGCAGTCTGGAATTCCCTGAAAGCTCAGGGTTTGTGGACTCGGGAGGAGGCTCTCCTACCGATAAATATTCTGGAATTAAGAGCGACATTCAATGCTCTCCAGGCATGGCCTCAGCTGGCTTCGGCCAGATTCATCAGGTTTCATTCGGACAACATCACGACTGTGGCTTATATCAATCATCAGGGCGGAACAAAGAGTTCCTTATCGATGATAGAGGTCTCAAGGATAATCCAATGGGCAGAGGCTCCCTCTTGCCATCTGTCAGCGATCTATATCCCAGGTGTAGAGAACTGGGAGGCAGATTTTCTAAGTCGTCAGACTTTTTATCCGGGGAGTGGGAACTCCATCCGGAGGTGTTTTCTCAGCTGGTTCGGCTATGGAGCACACCAGAGTTGGATCTGATGGCGTCTCGTCAGAACGCCAAACTTCCTTGCTTATGTGTTTCCACCTTTCCCTCTCCTTCCACGTCTGATTGCCAGAATCAAACAGGAGAGAGCATCAGTGATTTTGATAGCGCCTGCGTGGCCACGCAGGACTTGGTATGCAGACCTGGTGGACATGTCATCCCTTCCACCATGGTCTCTGCCATCGAGACAGGACCTTCTGATTCAAGGTCCATTCAAGCATCCAAATCTAATTTCTCTGCAACTGACTGCTTGGAGATTGAACGCTTGATTCTATCAAAGCGGGGTTTCTCTGATTCAGTCATAAATACCTTGATTCAGGCTCGAAAGCCTGTTACCAGGAAAATATATCATAAGATGTGGCGTAAATGTGTTTTTTGGTGCAAATCCAAAGGCTTCTCCTGGAGTAAAATCAGGATTCCTAGGATTTTGTCTTTTCTCCAAGAGGGATTGGAGAAAGGATTATCAGCTAGTTCCCAAAAGGGACAGATATCTGCTCTGTCTATTTTTTGTTGCACAAGCGTCTTGCAGATGTTCCAGACGTTCGGGCTTTTTGTCAGGCTTTAGTTAGAATTATGCCTGTGTTTAAACCTATTGCTCCGCCATGGAGTCTAAATTTAGTTCTTAGAGTTCTTTAGGGGGTTCCGTTTGAACCCATGTATTCCATAGATATTAAGCTTTTATCTTGGAAAGTTTTGTTCCTAGTTGCTATCTCTTCAGCTCGAAGAGTTTCTGAACTATCTGCATTACAATGTGACTCTCCTTATCTTGTGTTCCATGCTGATAAGGTGGTTTTGCGTACCAAGCCTGGGTTGCTACCTAAGGTTGTTACTAACAGGAATATCAATCAAGAAATTGTTGTTCCTTCTCTGTTTCCTAATCCTTCTTCTAAGAAGGACCGTCTGTTGCACAACTTGGACGTGGTTCGTGCCTTGAAGTTTTATTTGCAGGCAACCAAAGATTTTCGCCAATCATCTTCTTTGTTTGTTGTCTATGCTGGAAAGCGTAGAGGTCAAAAGGCTACGGCTACCTCTCTTTCCTTTTGGCTGAAAAGCATCATCTGTTTGGCTTATGAGACTGCAGGACAGCAGCCTCCTGAAAGAATTACATCTCACTCCACTAGAGTGGTGGCTTCCACATGGGCTTTTAAAAATGATGCTTCTGTTGAACTGATTTGTAAGGCTGCGACTTGGTCTTTGCTTCATACCTTTTCCAAATTTTCCAAATTTGATACTTTTTCTTCTTCGGAGGCTATTTTTGGGAGAAAGGTTTTGCAAGCAGTGGTGCCTTCCGTTTAGGTTCCTGCCTTGTCCCTCCCTTCATCCGTGTCCTAAAGCTTTGGTATTGGTATCCCACAAGTTAGGATGAATCCGTGGACTCAGTACATCTTGCAAAAGAAAACAGAATTTATGCTTACCTGATAAATTTCTTTCTTTTGCGATGTACCGAGTCCACGGCCCGCCCTGTCTGTTCAAGACAGATAGTATTTTTTATGTAAACTTCAGTCACCTCTGCACCTTATAGTTTCTCCTTTTCTTCCTTGGCCTTCGGTCGAATGACTGGGGGGTGGAGTTAAGGGGGGAGCTATATAGACAGCTCTGCTGTGGTGCTCTCTTTGCTACTTCCTGTCAGGAAAGACAATATCCCACAAGTTAGGATGAATCCGTGGACTCGGTACATCGCAAAAGAAAGAAATTTATCAGGTAAGCATAAAGTATTGTTTTCTGTTATCATTATTTATCCACGGTTACTTAAGCTTCAGTAGTTATTTAATTCTAGTTATTATTGACTAAAATTAAAGGGACATAAAGCACCAAATTTTTAATTTTCATTATTCATATAGTGCATTCATTTTTAAATAATTTTCCAATTAACTTCCATTATAAATTTTGTTTTAATCTCTTGGTATCCTTTACTGAAGGAGCAGCAATGCACTACTGGGAGCAAGCTTAGCACCTCAGTAAACCAATGACAAGAGACATACATGTACAGCTACCAATCAGCAACTAGTTACTAGTGCCTGAGCCTACCTAGGTATGCTTCTTAAGAAAGGATACCAAGAGAACAAAGCAAACTAGATAAAATAAGTACATTGGAAACTTGTTAAAAACTGAATTGTCTAACAAATTGGGTTTCAGGTCCCTTTAACCATGATAATAATGGATATTGATTTATATATATATATATATATATATATATATATATATATATATATATATATATTTATATACAAGAGTAGAAGACTAATATCCAGCACTTACTTGCAGAGTATAACTGCCGGAGTGCACTTCAAAACTATACGGTAAACATTTCTCCAACATAGGTGTGTCCGGTCCACGGCGTCATCCTTACTTGTGGGATATTCTCTTCCCCAACAGGAAATGGCAAAGAGCCCAGCAAAGCTGGTCATATGATCCCTCCTAGGCTCCGCCTACCCCAGTCATTCTCTTTGCCGTTGCACAGGCAACATCTCCACGGAGATGGCTATGAGTTTTTTGGTGTTTAAATGTAGTTTTTATTCTTCAAAAAGGCCAAATTCATAAGGTTTCAATCAGACAACATGACGACAGTTGCATATATCAACCATCAGGGGGGAACAAGGAGTTCCCTGGCGATGGAGGAAGTGACCAAGATAATTCAATGGGCGGAGGATCACTCCTGCCACTTGTCTGCAATCCACATCCCAGGAGTGGAAAATTGGGAAGCGGATTTTCTGAGTCGTCAGACATTCCATCCGGGGGAGTGGGAACTCCACCCGGAAATCTTTGCCCAAATAACTCAATTATGGGGCATTCCAGACATGGATCTGATGGCCTCTCGTCAGAACTTCAAGGTTCCTTGTTACGGGTCCAGATCCAGGGATCCCAAGGCGACTCTAGTAGATGCACTAGTAGCACCTTGGACTTTCAACCTAGCTTATGTATTCCCACCGTTTCCTCTCATTCCCAGGCTGGTAGCCAGGATCAACCAGGAGAGGGCTTCGGTGATCTTGATAGCTCCTGCGTGGCCACGCAGGACTTGGTATGCATACCTGGTGAATATGTCATCGGCTCCACCATGGAAGCTACCTTTGAGACAGGACCTTCTTGTTCAAGGTCCATTCGAACATCCGAATCTGGTTTCCCTCCAACTGACTGCTTGGAGATTGAACGCTTGATTTTATCAAAGCGTGGGTTTTCAGATTCTGTAATAGATACTCTGATTCAGGCTAGAAAGCCTGTAACTAGAAAAATTTACCATAAGATATGGAAAAGATATATCTGTTGGTGTGAATCTAAAGGATTCCCATGGAACAAGATAAAAATTCCTAAGATTCTATCCTTTCTACAAGAAGGTTTGGAGAAGGGATTATCTGCAAGTTCTCTGAAGGGACAGATTTCTGCGTTATCTGTTTTACTTCACAAAAGGCTGGCAGCTGTGCCACACGTTCAAGCGTTTGTTCAGGCTCTGGTTAGAATCAAGCCTGTTTACAGACCTTTGACTCCTCCCTGGAGTCTTAATCTAGTTCTTTCAGTTCTTCAAGGGGTTCCGTTTGAACCCTTACATTCCGTAGATATTAAGTTATTATCTTGGAAAGTTTTGTTTTTGGTTGCAATTTCTTCTGCTAGAAGAGTTTCCGAGTTATCTGCTCTGCAGTGTTCTCCGCCCTATCTGGTGTTCCATGCAGATAAGGTGGTTTTGCGTACTAAGCCTGGTTTTCTTCCGAAAGTTGTTTCCAACAAGAATATTAACCAGGAGATAGTTGTACCTTCTTTGTGTCCGAATCCAGTTTCAAAGAAGGAACGTTTGTTACACAATTTGGACGTAGTCCGTGCTCTAAAATTCTATTTAGAGGCCACTAAAGATTTCAGACAAACTTCTTCTTTGTTTGTTGTTTATTCTGGTAAAAGGAGAGGTCAAAAAGCAACTTCTACCTCTCTTTCTTTTTGGCTTAAAAGCATTATCCGATTGGCTTATGAGACTGCCGGACGGCAGCCTCCTGAAAGAATCACAGCTCACTCCACTAGGGCTGTGGCTTCCACATGGGCCTTCAAGAACGAGGCTTCTGTTGACCAGATATGTAAGGCAGCGACTTGGTCTTCACTGCACACTTTTGCCAAATTTTACAAATTTGATACTTTTGCTTCTTCAGAGGCTATTTTTGGGAGAAAGGTTTTGCAAGCCGTGGTGCCTTCCATTTAGGTGACCTGATTTGCTCCCTCCCTTCATCCGTGTCCTAAAGCTTTGGTATTGGTTCCCACAAGTAAGGATGACGCCGTGGACCGGACACACCTATGTTGGAGAAAACAGAATTTATGCTTACCTGATAAATTACTTTCTCCAACGGTGTGTCCGGTCCACGGCCCGCCCTGGTTTTTTTAATCAGGTCTGATGAATTATTTTCTCTAACTACAGTCACCACGGTATCATGTGATTTCTCCTATGCATATTTCCTCCTGTACGTCGGTCGAAGGACTGGGGTAGGCGGAGCCTAGGAGGGATCATATGACCAGCTTTGCTGGGCTCTTTGCCATTTCCTGTTGGGGAAGAGAATATCCCACAAGTAAGGATGACGCCGTGGACCGGACACACCGTTGGAGAAAGTAATTTATCAGGTAAGCATAAATTCTGTTTTTCGGGGTCTCCCTCGTCCTCAGACCAACAAAAAAATACAAAAACACTCACCCATATATACAGAACCCTCCACCATGTACCTCCAAACAGCTGGCTCCGGCATGTTCGAATAGCGCAACTGCGCATGCGCTAGGTCGTTACGGAGCACCAGTAAGGACAGAAAACTAAAAGCAATTGAAAATCAATGTGAAAACGGTTGTCACATAAACTACATGCATAGCAACAGGAGTCTAGACAGAAAAAACAATGTTATTTTACAAAGTAGAAATTAATCTGGACATAATAACCTATAAAGTCCGGACATCATAATACATTTTGAAGGTATTGAGCAACACATGCTTCAAAGATGTATTTCATACTAGCCAGACCGTCATGTAAATCACAGCCTGAGAGGTTCAGCCTAATTAGATCTAGTCTGTTGCACTATCCAAACCTTTGTAGTCAGCTATACTTAAAGATACAGTGAACCTCAAAAATAATGGGATATGCTAACTACTAATCCCCATCTAATGTATTGCAGTGTTATATACATAATCTAATACCCATCTAAAATTAACATATATCATATCACAAGCTGACATATCTCATATGTCAAGAGACATGTTTAGTCCGTTTGGATACATAGTATCCAAATTAAAAATCCACTGGGACTCTTTTTGCAATAGATGTGTGGCTCTATCACCTCCCCTAGGTGGAACTGGTATGTGGTCTATTATAATATATCTCAGGTCAGAGACACTATGGCCATTCATCAAAAAATGCTGTGCCACTGGCTGCTCAGATTCTCCATTTTTGATGGCACTGCGAATGGCAAACCGGTGGTTTGCCATTCTGGTCCTCAGATCGTCCTGGGTCTTACCCACATAATAACTGCCACACGGACAGTGTAGCATATTGACAACAAACGTTGTTGTGCAGGTAACCCTATGTCTCATGTAGAATCTCCTGTTGGTCCATGGGTGAACAAAAAAGGTGCTCTGGGTTAAACCACCACAAGTGGTGCAACCACTATATCTAAAGCAACCTTTATTGGTGGTGCTTAGCCAAGTACTGGTGGTGTAACTTTCTTTGTTGTCTGGCCGTAATAGAAGATCCTTCAGGGATTGAGCATGTCTGAAACCCATCACAGGGCTATCCATCTGTTCAAATGGAAAAGACTTGTCAGTGGCCAGGATGTCCCAGTGTTCCTTCAGTGGTTTGGAGAACTCTATCCTCTCAGGGGTAAAGGTAGTTGTAAAAATCATCCGACTTCTCTTTACCTTTGATAGTGCCTGATCCTGTGTCATTTCAAGGTTATCCCTTAGGGCCTGGTGCGTTTGAGTAGCCCCATATTCTCGCTCCTCAAACTGCTATTGCATAGCTAATAGCTGGTCCCTCTTCATCTTGTCATCAGTGTTGTTTTCACCACCCTCTTAAATTGTGACTTTGGTAATGCTTTTTTTAGGCTTGGAGGATGGCAGCTTGTGACTTCCAATAAGGAGTCCTGTCTGTCTCCTTCTGAAAGAGTGTGGTGCAGAAACCCGTATTACCTTTATACACTCTGAGGTCCAGAAAATCGTTCTGCTCAGTATGGTATACCATTTTGAACTGAACTTTGTAATTTATCTTGTTTAATTCTTCAAACCAGAGAAGGAGATCCATAATAGAGCCTCCCCAGATGATAAAAAGGTAATCTATATACCTCTTGAAGAGCTTAACCCTTATATCATTAAACAGGTGAGTTTCTTCCATCTCGAAGTAAGCCATAAACAAATTGGCATAGGATGGGGTCACATTGCACCCCATCGCTGTGCCCGAAATCTGCAGAAAGAAATCTTTTTCAAATTTGAAGTAATTATACTTTAAACAAAAGTCCAACAGCTGCATATTTACATCAACTGGGGGGGGGGGCAACATAAGGATATTTAAGAAGATGATTGCAGACAACCATCATACCCTGTTTGTGCGGGATTTGGATGCAACCTTTCTTGGTGATGCTTAGCCAAGTACTGGTTGTGTAACTTTCTTTGTTGTCTGGCCGTAATAGAAGATCCTTCACGTCTGAAATCCATCATAGGGCTATCCATCCGTTCAAATGGAAGAGATTTGTCTGTGGCCAGGATGTCCCAGTGTTCCTTCAGTGGTTTGGATAACTCTATCCTCTCAGGGGTAAAGGTAGTTGTAAAAATAGTCTGACTTCTTATCTTCCTTCTTTACCTTTGATAGTGCTTATCCTGTGTCATTTCAAGGGTATCCCTCAGGGCCTGGATACCTTCTATTACGGCCAGACAAAAAAAAAAGTTACACCACCAGTACTTGTCTAAGCACCACCAAGAAAGGTTGCTTTAGATGTAGTGGTTGCACAACTTGTGGTAGTTTAACCCAGTGCACCTTTTTTGTTCACCCCTGGACTAACAGGTGATTCTACATCAAACATAGGGTGACCTGCACAACAACGTTTGTTGTCTATCTGCTTCACTGTCTGTGTGGCAGTTTTTATGTGGGTAAGACCCAGGACGATCTGAGGACCAGAATGGCGAACCACCGGTCTGCCATTCGCAGTGCCATCAAAAATGGAAAATCTGAGCAGCCGGTGGCACGGCATTTTTTGGTGAATGGCCATAATGTCTCTGACCTGAGATATATTATAATAGACCACATACCAGTTCCACCCAGGGGAGGTGATAGAGCCAAACGTCTATTGCAAAAAGAGTCCCAGTGGATTTTTAAATTTGGATACTATGTATCCAAAGGGACAGAACATGTCTCTTGACTATCAGTGCTTTTTGTAGTGGCCGGTTGAAAATGGCCTTCCTTATGGAAGTTAGACCTGGTTTAGGGCTTAGCAACAGTATCCCATGATATTAAGATGTATGCATATCTTTAGTTAAGAGTAGTTTACAAATGAGATATGTCAGCTTGTATTATGATATGTGTTAATTTTTGATGGGTATGCGATTATGTATATAACAATGCAATACATTTGATGGGGATTAGTAGTTAGCATATCCCATTATTTCTTTCATGTTATTGGCAAGAGTCCATGAGCTAGTGACGTATAGGATATACAATCCTACCAGGAGGGGCAAAGTTTCCCAAACCTCAAAATGCCTATAAATACACCCCCTCAGCACACCCACAATTCAGTTTTACAAACTTTGGCTCCTATGGAGGTGGTGAAGTAAGTTTGTGCTTGATTTCTATGATTTCTTCTATGATAAGCGTTTCTAAGCATTCTGAAGCCCAGTTCCTCTCAGAGTACAGTGTTTGTCAGAGGGATGTAAAGAGAGAATCGCCTATTGATTTTTTTTGGTTTTTCTTATGGAAAATCTGTTCAAGGGTTCTCTGTTATCGGTCGTGGGATTCATCTCCTACCTCCCTTTTCAGATTGACAATATACTCTTATACCATTAACTCTGCTGATAGTTTTCAGTACTGGTTTGGTAATCTGCTATATGTGGTTGGGTGTCTTTTGGTAAGTATGTATCATTATTTAAGATACTCTCAGCTATGGTTGGTGCTTTATGTATTTATATAAAGTTTTAAATATATGTTTTTACTACTTTGTGTATTTCCCTTTGCAGTCTGGCAGTTTCATTATGGGAATCATGTTTTAGGAAGTTTGTCTTACCTGGGGCATAGTCTTTTTTCCAATTTGACTTTTTTTTTTAAAACTTGCGGGCAAATTAGGCTCTCGAAGGCGCAAAATGCTGTTATTTATTGCGTCATTCTTAGCGCAAGCATTTTTTTGGCTCGAATGTATGTCTATAATGACGCACGTTTGTCATTTCCTGTGTCTTAGTTGATGCCAGGTTGTTTGGCGCAAAATTGTGTTTGTTATGACGCGAGTTGCGTTATTTCCGGATGTTGTTTGGCGGCAAAAAAAAATTCAACTTCCTTTTGGCGCCAAAAAAATGTAGTTTTATTTTACCTTATTTCCTATATGCTCTTTGCCTTCTTTTTACTCAGAGGGCTATGCTATTTGCTTTTTTGCCAATTTTAGCATTTGCATTTTTTCCCCATTCCTGATACTGCTATATGTGGAAGTAAGATATTTTTGTTTAAATATTATTTTTTCTTTTGCATTTTACAAGATGTCTCAATTTGATCCTGTCTCAGAATCTGCTGTAGGAATCATGCTGCCTGAGCACAGTTCTACCAAAGCTAAGTGTATCTGTTGTAAGGTGGTGGAGATTATATCTCCAGCTGTAGTATGTAACAGTTGTCATGATAAGCTTTTGCATGCAGAAACGGTTTCTGTTAGTGCTAGTACAGTATCTGTTGTTCCCTCAACATCTAAAGTACATGATATTCCTGTTGATATGAAAAATGATATTGCTGATTCAATACAGAAGGCTATGTCTGCTATTCCGCCTTCAAATAAACATAAAAAGGTCTTTTAAAACTTCTCATACTGTTGATGAAATTTGCAATGACCGACAAAATACTGATATATCCACCTCTGATGAGTATCTCTCTCTGACTCAGAAGATCCTACTTTAGACATTGACACTGATAAATCATCTTATCTTTTTAAGTTGAGTATATTCGTTCCTTGTTAAAAGAAGTGTTGATAACTTTGGAGATTGAGGAGTCTGGTCCTCTTGATAATAAATCCATTAAACGTTTAAATTCTGTCTATAAACCTCCCGTGACTACTCCTGAGGTTTTGTCCTGTTCCTGATGCTATTTCTGATGTGATTGCTAAGGAATGGTCTAAGCTTGGTACTTCTTTTGTTCCTTCTTCAAGGTTTAAAAAGTTGTATCCTTTGCCAGTGGCTAAATTAGAGTTTTGGGAAAAATTCCCTAAAGTTGATGGGACTATTTCTACTCTTGCTAAACGTACTACTATTCCTATGGAAGATAGTATTTCTTTTAAGGATCCTTTAGATAGGAAAATGTAATCTTATCTAACTAAAGCTTATTTACATTCTGGCTATATTCTCAGACCTGACATTTCTATGGCTGATGTTGCGGCTGCATCAATTTTTTGGTTGGATAGCTTAGCACAACGGGAAAAAGATTATAAATTTGCATAGCATTGTTTGTTTGCTTCAACATGCTAATCATTTTATCTGTGATGCTATTTTTGATATCATCAAGATTGATGTTAAATCTATGTCTTTGGCTATTTTAGCTAGAAGAGCTTTATGGCTCAAATCTTGGAATGCTGACATGGTATCTAAATCTAGGTTGCTATCTCTATAATTTCAGAGTAATAATTTATTTGGTTCCTCGTTGGATTCTATTATTTCCATTATTACTGGGGGGGGGGGAGGGGAGTTTTTTTTTTGCCCCAAGATAAAAAGTCTAAGGGTAACTCTAAAGCTTCTAATTGGTTTCGTTCTTTTTGTCAGAATAGAGAACAGAAAACCACTCCTTCCCCTAAGGACTCTGGCTCCAATTGGAAGCCATCTTCGAGTTGGAATAAATCCAAACCTTATAAGAAACCAAAGCCAGCCCCCAAGACTGCATGAAGGTGAGGCCCTCAATCCAGTTCTACTGGTGGGGGGCAGATTGAAATTATTTCACAGCGTTTGGGCAGGTTCCGTTCAGAATCATTGGATTCAGAATATTGTCTCTCAGGAGTATTGAATAGGTTTCAGAATAAGACCTCCTGTGAAAAGAGTTTTCTCTCTCTCACGATCCAACAAATCCTGTGAAAGCTCAGGCCTTTCTGAAGTGTGTTTCAGATCTGGAGCTTTAAGGAGTAATTGTACCAGTTTCACTTCTGGAACAGGGTCTGGGTTTTTATTCAAATCTATTCATTATCCCAAAGAAGGAAAATTCATTCAAACCAGTTCTGGATCTGAAGTTTTTGAATCAATTTGTAAGGGTCCCAACTTTCAAGATGGTGACTATAAGGACTATTCTGCCTTTTGTTCAGCAAGGTCATTACATTTCCTCAATTGACTTACAGGATGCATATCTTCACATTCTGATTCATCCAGACCAGGGGTCGCCAACCTTTCGGACCTCAGGGACCACTAAACTCACAATTTTGAATCCCGTGGACCACTAACATGATTTTTTTTTTTAAATGTACAAACCTCTATAATGTGTGTGTATATGTATGTATGTATATATATATATATATATATATATATACATATACATACACACACACACATTGTAAACATATTGTAAAATAACTAGTATATCCATAGCTAAGTTTACATTATGTATATATTTACAATTTTTTAAGAATATTTTTTTTGGATTTAACTAATTGAATGACAGAACTGAGGGAATACTTCCAAATGACAGATGAAGGGTTAGTGCCAACTTTTGTGCTGCAAACAGAGAAGCAGAAAGAGATTTTTTTTTTCTTTTTATATATACTTTAATTCCACTATTTCAAGCCAAGACTATACCAACCTCTGCTGGCTTTAGAATGGAAGCATTTTCCTCTTAACAGCGCACCGGGTGAGAGGAGTTAAAAATACAATCTAGCTACTCAAGTTGTGCAGTACTACGCAACGTGCATAGGGAGATTGTAATTTAACTCCTCCTCCGTCAGTTTTCACTGATGTCCAGCCAGGCACTGTAGATAGTTGCGGCACAACTGGGGTGACACCATCAGAGGAGATGAATTCCTGCTTGGTGTTGTCAAGGACCACCAACATCTTCTGGTTGGCGACCGCTAATCCAGACCACTATCGGTTTCTGAGATTCTCTTTTCTAGACAAGCATTTCCAATTTGTTGCTCTTCCATTCGGCCTAGCGACAGCTCCAAGAATCTTTTCTCAGGTTCTCGGTGCCCTTCTATCTGTAATCAGAGAGCAGGGTATTGCAGTATTTCCTTATTTGGACAATATCTTGGTACTGGCTCAATCTTTTCATTTAGCAGAATCTCACATGAATAAACTTGTGTTGTTTCTTCAAAGACATGGTTGGAGCATCAATTTATCAAATAGTTATTTGATTCCTCAGACAAGGGTCACCTTTTTAGGTTTCCAGATAGATTCAGTGTCCATGACTCTGTGTTTAACAGACAAGAGACGTTTCAAGTTGGTTTTAACCTGTTTAAACCTTCAGTCTCGATCGTTCCCTTCAGTGGCTATGTGCATGGAAGTTTTAGGTCTCATGACTGCAGCATCGGACGCAATCCCCTTTGCTCGTTTTCATATGAGACCTCTGCAGCTTAGCATGCTGAATCAATGGTGCAGGGATTATACTCGGATATCACAATTGATATTCTTAAATCCCAACACTCAACTCTCTCTGACTTGGTGATTAGACGATCATCGGATGATTCAAAGGGCCTCTTTTGTTCATCCTTCCTGGACTGTGATTTCAACAAATGCAAGTCTTACGGGTTGGGGAGCTGTTTGGGGGTCTCTGACAGCACAAGGAGTTTGGAATCCTCAAGAGGCGAGGTTACCAATCAATATTTTAGAACTCCGTGCTCCTTTCAGGGCTCTTCAGGCTTGGCCTCTACTAAAGACAGACAGACAATGTCACAACTGTGGCATATGTCAATCATGAGGGTGGGACTCGCAGTCCTTTAGCAATGAAAGAAGTATCTCGGATACTTTTTTGGACGGAAATACAACTTCTGTCTTATTTCTGCGATACATATCCCAGGTGTAGACAATTGGGAAGCGGATTATCTCAGTTGTCAGTCTTAACATCCAGGGGAGTGATCTATCCATCCAGATGTATTTTGTCAGATTGTAAAGATGTGGGTTCTTCCAGAAATAGATCAGATAGCTTCCCATCTAAACAAGAAGCTTCCCAGGTACTTTTCCAGGTCCAGGGATCCTCAGGCAGAGGTGGTGAATGCGTTAGCAGTTCCTTGGTTTTACCAACCTGCTTACATTTTTCCGCCTCTAGTTCTTCTTCCAAGAGTGATCTCCAAGATCATAATGGAACATTTACATGTGTTTCTGATAGCACCAGCATGGCCTCACAGATTTTGGTTTGCAGATCTTGTCTGGATGTCAAGTTGCCACCCTGGGCCACTTGCTTTAAGACCAGACCTTCTGTCTCAAGGGCCGTTTTTCCATCAGGATCTCAAATCGCTAAATTTGAAGGTATGGGAATTGAACTCTTAGTGCTTAGTCATAGAGGTTTCTCTGACTCAGTTATTAATACTATGCTACTGGCTCGTAAGTCTGTTTCAAGGAAGATTTATTATCGGGTTTGGAAAACCTATATTTCATGGTGTTCTCATAAATTCTGTTGGCATTCTTTTAGAATTCCTAGAATTTTACAGTTTCTTCAGGATGGTTTGGATAAAGGTTTGTCTGCAAGTACTTTGAAGGGACAAATCTCTGCTTTTTCTGTTTTATTTCATAGAAAGATTGCTAAGCTTCCTGATATTCACTGTTTTGTTCAGGCTTTGGTTCGTATCAGGCCTGTTATTAAATCAATCTCTCCTCCTTGGAGTCTTAATTTGGTTTTGAAGGCTTTGCAGGCTCCTCCTTTTGAGCCTATGCATTCTTTGGATATTAAACTACTTTCTTGGAAAGTGTTGTAGCTTTTGGCTATCTCTTCAGCTAGAAGAGTTTCTGATATGTATGCTCTCTCTTGTCAGTCTCCTTTCTTTCATGTAATTAGCAAGAGTCCATGAGCTAGTGACGTATGGGATATACATTCCTACCAGGAGGGGCAAAGTTTCCCAAACCTCAAAATGCCTATAAATACACCCCTCACCACACCCACAAATCAGTTTTACAAACTTTGCCTCCTGTTGAGGTGGTGAAGTAAGTTTGTGCTAGATTCTACGTTGATATGCGCTCCGCAGCAGGTTGGAGCCCGGTTTTCCTCTCAGCGTGCAGTGAATGTCAGAGGGATGTGAAGAGAGTATTGCCTATTTGAATTCAATGATCTCCTTCTACGGGGTCTATTTCATAGGTTCTCTGTTATCGGTCGTAGAGATTCATCTCTTACCTCCCTTTTCAGATCGACGATATACTCTTATATATACCATTACCTCTACTGATTCTCGTTTCAGTACTGGTTTGGCTTTCTACTACATGTAGATGAATGTACTGGGGTAAGTAAGTCTTATTTTCTGTGACACTCTAAGCTATGGTTGGGCACTTTTATATAAAGTTCTAAATATATGTGTTTAAACATTTATTTGCCTTGATTCAGGATGTTCAACGTTCCTTATTTTCAGACAGTCAGTTTCATATTTGGGATAATGCATATGAATAATTCAATTTTTTCTTACCTTAAAATTTGACTTTTTCTCCTGTGGGCTGTTAGGCTCGCGGGGGCTGAAAATGCTTCATTTTATTGCGTAATTCTTGGCGCGGACTTTCTTGGCGCAAACATTTTCTTGTCATTTCCGGCGTCATACGTGTCGCCGGAAGTTGCATCATTTTTTTGACGTTTTTGCTCCAAAAAATGTCGGCGTTACCGGATGTGGCGCCATTTTGGGCGCCAAAAGCATTTAGGCGCCAAATAATGTGGGCGGCTTTTTTGGCGCTAAAAAATTTGAGCGTCATTGTTGTCTCCACAATATTTAAGTCTCATTATTTATTGCTTCTGGTTGCTAGAAGCTTGTTCATTGGCATTTTTTTCCCATTCCTGAAACTGTCATTTAAGGAATTTGATCAATTTTGCTTTATATGTTGTTTTTTCTATTACATATTGCAAGATGTCTCAAATGGACTCTGAATCAGAAGCTACTTTTGGAAAAACGCTTAACTGAGTTTCAGTTCTACCAAAGCTAAGTTCATTTATTTTAAATGTTATAAATGTTTATCTTTAGCTATGGTTTGTAATAAGATATTATGTTATACTTTTACATGCGGAATCCATTAGTATTTATGCTTTATATATTTTCTTTTCTTACAAGAAATATTTAGAAGACTTATAAGAAATATTTTTCTGATTCTATGTTAAAGGCTTTGTCTGACTTCGTGCCTTCTAATAAAATTTTTAGGTCTTTTTCACTTCTATTTTAATTATTGAAGTTTCAAATGACCAACAACATACTGATTTATCCTTCTCTGATGAAGTTTTTTTCAGAAATTTTCTTCATCAGATATTGACACTAACAAATCTACTTTTTTATTATTTTTCAATTATTAAAGTACATTTGTTCTTTGTTGAAAAGGTGTTGATTATTTTGGATATTAAGGTAACTAGTTCTTTAAGACTAGCTGACATTATTTCTGCCTATTTATTTCTTTAGAGGTTTTCTTTCCAATTCCCTATACTAGGGAATGAAATAGGCTGAGAATTTTCTTTTATTCCTTCTTCAAGGTTTCAAACTATATTCTTTGCCAGCAGTTAAACTCATTTTGGAGGGTTCTCCAATTTATTGGGGCTATCTCTAATTCTACTAATTATGCTATTGTTTCTATAGCAAAATAGTATTTATTTTCCTTTAGATAGTTGTATCTTATTTATGGAAAATTATTTAGTTTCAGGTACTTTTCTTGGTCCTGTGATTTATTTAGATATTGCAATTGCTTCATTTTCTCTGTTTACTTTAAGATCAAGTATCAGATTATGATTTATTTTAGCATTGTTAAAGGGACAACATTTACTAGACTAGGTGCTGTTGCATTTGTCTTGTTGTTTTGCATTTATTGATTATGCAAGTCCACTGTATTGGCTGGTCCTTTAAACTGGACTATCATGCTAATAATTTCATTTGTGTTTTCTTTTTATTGAATATTTTCGCAAATGAGGGTTAATCTATGTCTTTAGCTTTTTTAGCTAGAAGAATTTTGTGATTTTTAAAAAAAAATAAAAAAAAATCCATATTTCCTTTGTTCTAAGATAATCAATTATTTGTTTTATAATTGGATTCAATTCTTAACTGTTACTCTGGGCTTCAAGGTTGAGTTCTAAGACTAAAACTTTAAGCTTATACTAGTTTGGTTGTTCTTATTAAGGAACGAATTCCTGAGTTCTTTCCCAAGTAACATGTCTATAATTGGAGTTCGAAATCAGCTCCCTAATTTTGCGATGTACGTGCCGTATTCCAGCTTGGCTGGTAAGGGGCAGGTTAAGGCTTCTTTGAAATTTATTTTGTCCTATATATTTTGGGTACTGTTGAAGCATGGCTGGGCACCCATGGGGTTCAAGCGCTGCTCAGACCTGGAATCTTCTGGGGTATTTCTTCCAGTTTCTTTTGAGGAACCGGGTATTGGAGTTTTATTCAAACTATTTTGCCTTTTTATGGTCTTTGATAGCATTATTTGTTTTCATTAGATACAATAAATGCATATTTTCATTTTTCTGTTTTCATTCAGATTATTTTCTGAGGATGCGGAATCTCATATGATTCACTTACTCTTCAGGACATAGTTAGAGGATCTTCTTTTCTAAAGCTCTTGATTCCTCACTCAAGGGTCACCTTTTTTAGGTTTCCAGATAGTTTGTGTCACTGTCCTTGTCTCAATCAGACAAGGGATAATGTTATTGGGTTCCGTCTATCGGTACCTTTAGTCTCTATTATTTCCTTCAGTTGCTTTATATGCATAGAAGTTTTAGGTCTTATGCCCACAGCATTGGATTCAATTCCCTTTGCTCATTTTCTCTAGAAAGAACCTTTCCAGTCTTTTATAAGTGTTGTTTCTTCAAGAACATGGTTGGAGGATCAATTTACCAAAAAGTTTGTTTGATTCCTCAGACAAGGGTAACCTTTTTAGGTTTCCTGATAGATTCAGTGTTCTTGATTCTGTCTCTGACGGACAAGAGGCGTCTGAAATTGGTTTCAGCTTATCAAAACCTTCAGTTTCAATCATTCTCTTCGGTAGCTTTATGCATGGAAATTCTAGGTCTTATGACTGCTGCATTGGACGCGATTCCCTTTGCTCGTTTTCACATGCGACCTCTTCAGCGCTGCATGCTGAACCAGTGGTGCAGGGATTATACAAAGATATCTCAATTAATATCTTTAAAACGATTGTTCGACACTCTCTGACGTGGTGGACAGATCACCATCGTTTAGTTCAGGGGGCTTCTTTTTGTTCCTCAAACCTAGACTGTGATCTCAACAGATGCAAATCTGACAGGTTGGGGAGCTGTATGGGGGTTTCTGACAGCGCA
Source organism: Bombina bombina (assembly GCF_027579735.1). Taxonomy (NCBI): domain Eukaryota; kingdom Metazoa; phylum Chordata; class Amphibia; order Anura; family Bombinatoridae; genus Bombina; species Bombina bombina. Next base: position 877,070,288 of record NC_069503.1, on the reverse strand, counting down.
AGGGGTTTGGGAATCTCAGGAGGTGAGATTACCAATCAACATTTTTGGACCTCCGTGCAATTTTCAGAGCTCTTCAGTCGTGGCCTCTTCTAAAGAGAGAGTCGTTCATTTGTTTCTAGACGGACGATGTCACAACTGTGGCATATGTCAATCATCAAGGAGGAACTCAGAGTCCTCTGGCTATGAAAGAAGTCTCTCGAATACTTGTATGGGCGGAATCCAGCTCCTGTCTAATTTCTGCGGTTCATATACCAGGTATAGACAATTGGGAAGCGGATTATCTCAGTCGCCAAACACTACATCCGGGCGAATGGTTTCTTCACCTAGAGGTATTTCTTCAGATTGTTCAAATATGGGGACTTCCAGAAATAGATCTGATGGCTTCTCATCTAAACAAGAAGCTTCCCAGGTATCTGTCCAGATCCAGGGATCCTTAGGCGGAAACAGTGGATGCATTGTCACTTCCTTGGAAGTATCATCCTGCTTATATCTTTCCGCCTATAGTTCTTTTTCCAAGATTCTAAAGGAACGTTCGTTTATTCTGCTGGTGGCTCCAGCATGGCCTCACAGGTTTTGGTATGCGGATCTTGTCCGGATGGCCACTTGCCAACCGTGGACTCTTCCGTTAAGACCAGACCTTCTATCGCAAGGTCCTTTTTTTCCATCAGGTTCTCAAATCCTTAAATTTGAAGGTATGGAGATTGAACGCTTGATTCTCAATCATAGAGGTTTTCTCTGACTCTGTGATTAATACTATGTTACAGGCTCGTAAAACTGTATCTAGGAAGATATATTATCGAGTCTGGAAGATTTTCATTTCTTGGTGTTTTTCTCATCATTTTTCTTGGCATTCTTTTAGAATTCCTAGAATTTTACAGTTTCTTCAGGATGGTTTGGATAAGGTTTGTCTGCAAGTTCCTTGAAAGGTCAAATCTCTGCTCTTTCTGTTCTTTTTCACAGAAAGATTGCTAGTCTTCCTGATATTCATTGTTTTGTACAAGCTTTGGCTCGTATAAAACCTGTTAAGTCAATCTCTCCTCCTTGGAGTTTGAATTTGGTTCTGGGGGCTCTTCAAGCTCCTCCGTTTGAACCTATGCATTCGCTGGACATTAAATTACTTTCTTGGAAAGTTTTGTTTCTTTTGGCCATCTCTTCTGCTAGAAGAGTTTCTGTATTATCTGCTCTTTCTTGTGAGTCTCCTTTTCTGATTTTTCATCAGGATAAGGCGGTGTTGCGAACTTCTTTTAAATTTTTACCTAAGGTTGTGAATTCTAACAACATTAGTAGAGAAATTGTGGTTCCTTCATTGTGTCCTAATCCTAAGAATTCTAAGGAAAACTCGTTGCATTCTTTGGATGTAGTTAGAGCTTTGAAATATTATGTTGAAGCTACTAAGGATTTCCGAAAGACTTCTAGTCTATTTGTTATCTTTTCCGGTTCTAGGAAAGGTCAGAAGGCTTCTGCCATTTCTTTGGCATCTTGGTTAAAATCTTTGTTTCATCATGCCTATGTCGAGTCGGGTAAAACTCCGCCTCAAAGGATTACAGCTCATTCTACTAGGTCAGTTTCTACTTCCTGGGTGTATAGGAATGAAGCTTCAGTTGATCAGATTTGCGAAGCAGCCACTTGGTCTTCTTTGCATACTTTTACTAAATTCTACCATTTTGATGTATTTTCTTCTTCTGAAGCAGTTTTTGGTAGAAAAGTTCTTCAGGCAGCTGTTTCAGTTTGATTCTTCTGCTTATAATTTCAGTTTTTTTCATTATAAGATTTAAACTTTATTTTGGGTGTGGATTATTTTCAGCGGAATTGGCTGTCTTTATTTTATCCCTCCCTCTCTAGTGACTCTTGCGTGGAAGATCCACATCTTGGGTAGTCATTATCCCATACATCACTAGCTCATGGACTCTTGCTAATTACATGAAAGAAAACATAATTTATGTAAGAACTTACCTGATAAATTCATTTCTTTCATATTAGCAAGAGTCCATGAGGCCCACCCTTTTGTGGTGGTTATAATTTTTTGTATAAAGCACAATTATTCCAATTCCTTATTTTTTATGCTTTCGCACTTTTTTCTTATCACCCCACTTCTTGGCTATACGTTAAACTGATTTGTGGGTGTGGTGAGGGGTGTATTTATAGGCATTTTGAGGTTTGGGAAACTTTGCCCCTCCTGGTAGGAATGTATATCCCATACGTCACTAGCTCATGGACTCTTGCTAATATGAAAGAAATGAATTTATCAGGTAAGTTCTTACATAAATTATGTTTCTTTCATGTAATTAGCAAGAGTCCATGAGCTAGTGACGTATGGGATATACATTCCTACCAGGAGGGGCAAAGTTTCCCAAACCTTAAAATGCCTATAAATACACCCCTCACCACACCCACAATTCAGTTTTACAAACTTTGCCTCCGATGGAGGTGGTGAAGTAAGTTTGTGCTAGATTCTACGTTGATATGCGCTCCGCAGCAAGTTGGAGCCCGGTTTTCCTCTCAGCGTGCAGTGAATGTCAGAGGGATGTGAGGAGAGTATTGCCTATTTGAATGCAGTGATCTCCTTCTACGGGGTCTATTTCATAGGTTCTCTGTTATCGGTCGTAGAGATTCATCTCTTACCTCCCTTTTCAGATCGACGATATACTCTTATATATATATACCATTACCTCTGCTGATTCTCGTTTCAGTACTGGTTTGGCTTTCTACAAACATGTAGATGAGTGTCCTGGGGTGAGTAAATCTTATTTTCTGTGACACTCTAAGCTATGGTTGGGCACTTTGTTTATAAAGTTCTAAATATATGTATTCAAACATTTATTTGCCTTGACTCAGAATGTTCAACTTTCCTTATTTTTCAGACAGTCAGTTTCATATTTGGGATAATGCATTTGAATTAATCATTTTTTCTTACCTTCAAAAATTTGACTCTTTTTTTCCTGTGGGCTGTTAGGCTCGCGGGGGCTGAAAATGCTTCATTTTATTGCGTCATTCTTGGCGCGGACTTTTTTGGCGCAAAAATTCTTTTCCGTTTCCGGCGTCATACGTGTCGCCGGAAGTTGCGTCATTTTTTGACATTATTTTGCGCCAAAAATGTCGGCGTTCCGGATGTGGCGTCATTTTTGGCGCCAAAAGCATTTAGGCGCCAAATAATGTGGGCGTCTTATTTGGCGCTAAAAAATAAGGGCGTCGCTTTTGTCTCCACATTATTTAAGTCTTATTTTTTTCAGTGCTTCTGGTTGCTAGAAGCTTGTTCTTTGGCATTTTTTTCCCATTCCTGAAACTGTCATTTAAGGAATTTGATCAATTTTGCTTTATATGTTGTTTTTTCTCTTACATATTGCAAGATGTCTCACGTTGCATCTGAGTCAGAAGATACTACAGGAAAATCGCTGTCTACTGCTGGAGCTACCAAGCTAAGTGTATCTGCTATAATTTTTGGTATCTGTTTCTCCAGCTGTTGTTTGTATTGCATGTCATGACAAACTTATTAATGCAGATAAAATTTCCTTTAGTACTGTTACATTACCTGTTGCTGTTCCGTCAACATCTAATTTTCAGAGTGTTCCTGATAAATATAAGAGATTTTATTTTTTAAATCCATTAAGAAGGCTATGTCTGTTATTTCTCCTTCTAATTTACATAAAAGTCTTTTAAAACTTCTCTTTTTTCAGATGAATTTTTAAATGAACATCATCATTCTGATACTGATAATGGTTCTTCTGGTTCAGAGGTTTCTGTCTCAGAGGTTGATGCTGATAAATCTTTGTATTTGTTCAAGATGGAATTTATTCGTTCTTTATTTAAAGAAGTATTAATTGCATTAGAAATAGAGGATTCTGGTCCTCTTGATACTAAATCTAAACGTTTAAATAAGGTTTTTAAATCTCCTGTAGTTATTCCAGAAGTGTTTAATCTCCCTGATGCTATTTCTGAAGTAATTTCCAGGGAATGGAATAATTTGGGTAATTCTTTTACTCCTTCTAAACGTTTAAGCAATTATATCCTGTGCCATCTGACAGATTAGAGTTTTTTTGGGACAAAATCCCTAAGGTTATGGGGCTGTCTCTACTCCTGCTAAATGTGCTACTATTCCTACGGTAGATAGTAATTCATTTTAAGGATCCTTTAGATAGGAAAATTGAATCCTTTCTAAGAAAAGCTTACTTATGTTCAGGTAATCTTCTTAGACCTGCTATATTTTTAGCGGATGTTGCTGCAGCTTCAACTTTTTGGTTAGAAGCTTTAGCGCAACAAGTAACAGATCATAATTTTATAGCATTATTATTATTCTATAACATGCTAATAATTTTATTGGTGATACCATCTTTTGATATCATTAGAGTTGATGTCAGGTATATGTCTCTAGCTATTTTAGCTAGAAAAGCTTTATGGATTAATCTTGGAATGCTGATATGTCTTCTAAGTCAACTTTGCTTTCCTTTTCTTTCCAGGGTAATAAATTATTATTTCAACTGTTTCTGGAAGGAAGTGAACTTTTTTACCAAAGGATAAAAAATCTAAGGTAAATTTAGGTCTAATAATCATTTTTCGTTCCTTTCCTCACAATAAGGAACAAAAGCCTGATCCTTCATCCTCATGAGCGGTATCAGTTTGTAAACTATTTCCAGTTTGGAATATATCCAAGCCTTATAGAAAACCTATAGCCAGCTCCTAAGTACCCATGAAGGTGCGGACCTTATTCCAGCTCAGCTGGTATGGGGCAGATTACGTTTTCTTCAAAGAAATTTTGATCAATTCCGTTCTCAATTTCTGGTTTTCGAACATTGTTTCAGAAAGGTACAGCATTGGCTTCAGTTAAGGCCTCCTGCTAAGAGATTTTTTCTTTCCCGTGTCCCAGTTAACACAGCAAAGGCTCAGCATTTCTGAAATGTGTTTCAGATCTAGAGTTGGCTGGAGTAATTATGCCAGTTCCAGTTCCGGAACAGGGGCTGGGGTTTTATTTTATCTCTTCATTGTACCAAAGAAGGTCAATTCCTTCAGACCAGTTCCGGATCTATCAATATTGAATCGTTATGTAAGGATTCCAACATTCAGTTTCTGTAGGACTGTCCTGCCTTTTGTTTAGCAAGGGCATTATATGTCTACAATAGATTTACAGGATGTGTATCTGCATATTCCGATTCATCCAGATCACTTTTAGTGTCTGAGATTCTCTTTTTAAGACAAGCATTACCAGTTTTGTGGCTCTAGCCTCAGTTCCAAGAATTTTTTTCAAAGGTTCTCGGTGCCCTTCTTTCTATAATCAGAGAACAGGGTTTTGGTATTTCCTTATTGGACGATATCTGGGTACTTGCTCAGTCTTCTCATTTTCGAAGAATCTCATACGAATCGACTTGTGTTGTTTCTTCAAGTTCATGGTTGGAGGATCAATTTACCAATCAGTTCATTGATTCCTCAGACAAGGGTAACCTTTTTAGGTTTCTAGAATAGATTCAGTGTGTATGACTCTGTCCTTGTCAGACAAGAGAAGTTTAACATTGATTTCAGCTTGTCAAAACCTTCAGTCACAATCATTCCCTTTGGTAGCCTTATGCATGGAAATTTTAGGTCTTAGGACTGCCGCATCAGATGCGATCTCCTTTGCTCGTTTTCACATGCGACCTCTTCAGCTCTGTATGCTGAACCAATGGTGCAGGGATTACTCAAAGATATCTCACTTAATATCTTTAAACCGATTATACGACACTCTCTGACATGGTGGACAGATCACCATCGTTTAGTTCAGGGGGCTTCTTTGTTCTTCCGACCTGGACTATAATCTCAACAGATGCAAGTCTTACAGGTTGGGGAGCTGTGTGGGGGTATCTGACGGCACAAGGGGTTTGGGAATCTCAGGAGGTGAGATTTCCGATCAATATTTTGGAACTCCGTGCAATTTCAGAGCTCTTCAGTCTTGGCCTCTTCTGTAGAGAGAGTTGTTCATTTGTTTTCAGATAGACAATGTCACAACTGTGGCATACATCAATCATCAAGGAGGGACTCACAGTCCTCTGGCTATGAAAGAAGTATCTCGAATTTTGGTTTGGGCGGAATCCAGCTCCTGTCTAATCTCTGCGGTTCATATCCCAGGTATGGACAATTGGAAAGCGGATTATCTCAGTCGCCAAACGTTGCACCTGGGCGAATGGTCTTCACCCAGAGGTATTTCCTCAGATTGTTCAAATGTGGGAACTCCCAGAAATAGATCTGATGGCTTCTCATCTAAACAAGAAACTTCCCTGGTATCTGTCCGGATCCAGGGATTCTCGGGCGGAGGCAGTGGATGCATTATCTCTTCCTTACAAGTGTCATCCTGCCTATATCTTTCCGCCTCTAGTTCTTCTTCCAAGGGTATTCTCCAATATTCTAAGGAATGCTCGTTTGTCCTGCTGGTAGCTCCAGCATGGCCTCACAGGTTTTGGTATGCGGATCTTGTCCGGATGGCCTCTTGCCAGCTGTGGACTCTTCCGTTAAGACCAGTCTTTCTGTCTCAAGGTTCTTTTTTCCATCAGGATCTCAAACCCTTAATTTTAAGGTGTGGAGTTTGAACGCTTGATTCTTGGTCAAAGAGGTTTCTCTGACTCTGTGATTGATACTATGTGACAGGCTCGTAAAATGTATCTAGAGAGATATATTATAGAGTCTGGAAGACTTATATTTCTTCAGGATGGTTTGAAAAAAGGTTTGTCCGCAAGTTTCTTGAAAGACAAATCTCTGCTCTTTCTGTTCTTTCTCCAACATAGGTGTGTCCGGTCCACGGCGTCATCCTTACTTGTGGGATATTCTCTTCCCCAACAGGAAATGGCAAAGAGCCCAGCAAAGCTGGTCACATGATCCCTCCTAGGCTCCGCCTACCCCAGTCATTCTCTTTGCCGTTGTACAGGCAACATCTCCACGGAGATGGCTTAGAGTTTTTTAGTGTTTAACTGTAGTTTTTATTATTCAATCAAGAGTTTGTTATTTTAAAATAGTGCTGGTATGTACTATTTACTCAGAAACAGAAAAGAGATGAAGATTTCTGTTTGTATGAGGAAAATGATTTTAGCAACCGTTACTAAAATCCATGGCTGTTCCACACAGGACTGTTGAGAGGAATTAACTTCAGTTGGGGGAACAGTGAGCAGTCTCTTGCTGCTTGAGGTATGACACATTCTAACAAGACGATGTAATGCTGGAAGCTGTCATTTTCCCTATGGGATCCGGTAAGCCATGTTTATTAAGATAGTAAATAAGGGCTTCACAAGGGCTTATTAAGACTGTAGACTTTTTCTGGGCTAAATCGATTCATTATTAACACATATTTAGCCTTGAGGAATCATTTAATCTGGGTATTTTGATAAGATTATATCGGCAGGCACTGTTTTAGACACCTTATTCTTTAGGGGCTTTCCCAAATCATAGGCAGAGCCTCATTTTCGCGCCGGTGTTGCGCACTTGTTTTTGAGAGGCATGACATGCAGTCGCATGTGTGAGGAGCTCTGATACATAGAAAAGACTTTCTGAAGGCGTCATTTGGTATCGTATTCCCCTTTGGGCTTGGTTGGGTCTCAGCAAAGCAGATACCAGGGACTGTAAAGGGGTTAAAGTTAAAAACGGCTCCGGTTCCGTTATTTTAAGGGTTAAAGCTTCCAAATTTGGTGTGCAATACTTTTAAGGCTTTAAGACACTGTGGTGAAATTTTGGTGAATTTTGAACAATTCCTTCATATTTTTTCGCAATTGCAGTAATAAAGTGTGTTCAGTTTAAAATTTAAAGTGACAGTAACGGTTTTATTTTAAAACGTTTTTTGTACTTTGTTATCAAGTTTATGCCTGTTTAACATGTCTGAACTACCAGATAGACTGTGTTCTGAATGTGGGGAAGCCAGAGTTCCTTCTCATTTAATTAAATGTGATTTATGTGACAATGACAATGATGCCCAAGATGATTCCTCAAGTGAGGGGAGTAAGCATGGTACTGCATCATTCCCTCCTTCGTCTACACGAGTCTTGCCCACTCAGGAGGCCCCTAGTACATCTAGCGCGCCAATACTCCTTACTATGCAACAATTAACGGCTGTAATGGATAATTCTGTCAAAAACATTTTAGCCAAAATGCACACTTATCAGCGTAAGCGCGACTGCTCTGTTTTAGATACTGAAGAGCATGACGACGCTGATAATAATGGTTCTGAAGGGCCCCTAAACCAGTCTGATGGGGCCAGGGAGGTTTTGTCTGAGGGAGAAATTACTGATTCAGGGAACATTTCTCAACAAGCTGAACCTGATGTGATTACGTTTAAATTTAAGTTGGAACATCTCCGCATTCTGCTTAAGGAGGTATTATCCACTCTGGATGATTGTGACAAGTTGGTCATCCCAGAGAAACTATGTAAAATGGACAAGTTCCTAGAGGTCCCGGGGCTCCCAGAAGCTTTCCTATACCCAAGCGGGTGGCGGACATTGTAAATAAAGAATGGGAAAGGCCCGGTATTCCTTTCGTCCCTCCCCCCATTTTTAAAAAATTGTTTCCCATGGTCGACCCCAGAAAGGACTTATGGCAGACAGTCCCCAAGGTCGAGGGAGCGGTTTCCACTTTAAACAAACGCACCACTATACCCATAGAAGATAGTTGTGCTTTCAAAGATCCTATGGATAAAAAATTAGAAGGTTTACTTAAAAAGATGTTTGTTCAGCAGGGTTACCTTCTACAACCAATTTCATGCATTGTCCCTGTCGCTACAGCCGCGTGTTTCTGGTTCGATGAGCTGGTAAAGGCGGTCGATAGTGATTCTCCTCCTTATGAGGAGATTATGGACAGAATCAATGCTCTCAAATTGGCTAATTCTTTCACCCTAGACGCCACTTTGCAATTGGCTAGGTTAGCGGCTAAGAATTCTGGGTTTGCTATTGTGGCGCGCAGAGCGCTTTGGTTGAAATCTTGGTCAGCTGATGCGTCTTCCAAGAACAAGCTACTTAACATTCCTTTCAAGGGGAAAACGCTGTTTGGCCCTGACTTGAAAGAGATTATCTCTGATATCACTGGGGGTAAGGGCCACGCCCTTCCTCAGGATCGGCCTTTCAAGGCCAAAAATAAACCTAATTTTCGTCCCTTTCGTAGAAACGGACCAGCCCAAAGTGCTACGTCCTCTAAGCAAGAGGGTAATACTTCTCAAGCCAAGCCAGCTTGGAGACCAATGCAAGGCTGGAACAAGGGAAAGCAGGCCAAAAAACCTGCCACTGCTACCAAGACAGCATGAAATGTTGGCCCCCGATCCGGGACCGGATCTGGTGGGGGGCAGACTCTCTCTCTTCGCTCAGGCTTGGGCAAGAGATGTTCTGGATCCTTGGGCGCTAGAAATAGTCTCCCAAGGTTATCTTCTGGAATTCAAGGGGCTTCCCCCAAGGGGGAGGTTCCACAGGTCTCAGTTGTCTTCAGACCACATAAAAAGACAGGCATTCTTACGTTGTGTAGAAGACCTGTTAAAAATGGGAGTGATTCATCCTGTTCCATTAGGAGAACAAGGGATGGGGTTCTACTCCAATCTGTTCATAGTTCCCAAAAAAGAGGGAACGTTCAGACCAATCTTAGATCTCAAGATCTTAAACAAGTTTCTCAAGGTTCCATCGTTCAAAATGGAAACCATTCGAACAATTCTTCCTTCCATCCAGGAAGGTCAATTCATGACCACGGTGGATTTAAAGGATACGTATCTACATATTCTTATCCACAAGGAACATCATCGGTTCCTAAGGTTCGCATTCCTGGACAAGCATTACCAGTTCGTGGCGCTTCCTTTCGGATTAGCCACTGCTCCAAGGATTTTCACAAAGGTACTAGGGTCCCTTCTAGCTGTGCTAAGACCAAGGGGCATTGCTGTAGTACCTTACTTGGACGACATTCTGATTCAAGCGTCGTCCCTTCCTCAAGCAAAGGCTCACACGGACATCGTCCTGGCCTTTCTCAGATCTCACGGATGGAAAGTGAACGTGGAAAAGAGTTCTCTATCTCCGTCAACAAGGGTTCCCTTCTTGGGAACAATAATAGACTCTTTAGAAATGAGGATTTTTCTGACAGAGGCCAGAAAAACAAAACTTCTAGACTCTTGTCGGATACTTCATTCCGTTCCTCTTCCTTCCATAGCGCAGTGCATGGAAGTGATAGGTTTGATGGTAGCGGCAATGGACATAGTTCCTTTTGCGCGCATTCATCTAAGACCATTACAACTGTGCATGCTCAGTCAGTGGAATGGGGACTATACAAACTTGTCTCCGAGGATACAAGTAAATCAGAGGACCAGAGACTCACTCCGTTGGTGGCTGTCCCTGGACAACCTGTCACAAGGGATGACCTTCCGCAGACCAGAGTGGGTCATTGTCACGACCGACGCCAGTCTGATGGGCTGGGGCGCGGTCTGGGGATCCCTGAAAGCTCAGGGTCTTTGGTCTCGGGAAGAATCTCTTCTACCGATAAATATTCTGGAACTGAGAGCGATATTCAATGCTCTCAAGGCTTGGCCTCAGCTAGCGAGGGCCAAGTTCATACGGTTTCAATCAGACAACATGACAACTGTTGCGTACATCAACCATCAGGGGGGAACGAGGAGTTCCCTGGCGATGGAAGAAGTGACCAAAATCATTCTATGGGCGGAGTCTCACTCCTGCCACCTGTCTGCTATCCACATCCCAGGAGTGGAAAATTGGGAAGCGGATTTTCTGAGTTGTCAGACATTGCATCCGGGGGAGTGGGAACTCCATCCGGAAATCTTTGCCCAAGTCACTCAACTGTGGGGCATTCCAGACATGGATCTGATGGCCTCTCGTCAGAACTTCAAAGTTCCTTGCTACGGGTCCAGATCCAGGGATCCCAAGGCGGCTCTAGTGGATGCACTAGTAGCACCTTGGACCTTCAAACTAGCTTATGTATTCCCGCCGTTTCCTCTCATCCCCAGGCTGGTAGCCAGGATCAATCAGGAAAGGGCGTCGGTGATCTTGATAGCTCCTGCGTGGCCACGCAGGACTTGGTATGCAGATCTGGTGAATATGTCATCGGCTCCACCATGGAAGCTACCTTTGAGACGAGACCTTCTTGTTCAAGGTCCGTTCGAACATCCGAATCTGGTCTCACTCCAGCTGACTGCCTGGAGATTGAACGCTTGATCTTATCGAAGAGAGGGTTCTCAGATTCTGTTATCGATACTCTTGTTCAGGCCAGAAAGCCTGTAACTAGAAAGATTTACCACAAAATTTGGAAAAAATATATCTGTTGGTGTGAATCTAAAGGATTCCCTTGGGACAAGGTTAAGATTCCTAAGATTCTATCCTTCCTTCAAGAAGGATTGGAAAAAGGATTATCTGCAAGTTCCCTGAAGGGACAGATTTCTGCCTTGTCTGTGTTACTTCACAAAAAGCTGGCAGCTGTGCCAGATGTTCAAGCCTTTGTTCAGGCTCTGGTTAGAATCAAGCCTGTTTACAAACCTTTGACTCCTCCTTGGAGTCTCAACTTAGTTCTTTCAGTTCTTCAGGGGGTTCCGTTTGAACCCTTACATTCCGTTGATATTAGGTTATTATCTTGGAAAGTTTTGTTTTTGGTTGCAATTTCTTCTGCTAGAAGAGTTTCAGAATTATCTGCTCTGCAGTGTTCTCCTCCTTATCTGGTGTTCCATGCAGATAAGGTGGTTTTACGTACTAAACCTGGTTTTCTTCCAAAAGTTGTTTCTAACAAAAACATTAACCAGGAGATTATCGTACCTTCTCTGTGTCCGAAACCAGTTTCGAACAAGGAACGTTTGTTGCACAATTTGGATGTTGTTCGCGCTCTAAAATTCTATTTAGATGCTACAAAGGATTTTAGACAAACATCTTTCTTGTTTGTTGTTTATTCCGGTAAAAGGAGAGGTCAAAAAGCAACTTCTACCTCTCTCTCTTTTTGGATTAAAAGCATCATCAGATTGGCTTACGAGACTGCCGGACGGCAGCCTCCCGAAAGAATCACAGCTCATTCCACTAGGGCTGTGGCTTCCACATGGGCCTTCAAGAACGAGGCTTCTGTTGATCAGATATGTAGGGCAGCGACTTGGTCTTCACTGCACACTTTTACCAAATTTTACAAGTTTGATACTTTTGCTTCTTCTGAGGCTATTTTTGGGAGAAAGGTTTTGCAAGCCGTGGTGCCTTCCATCTAGGTGACCTGATTTGCTCCCTCCCATCATCCGTGTCCTAAAGCTTTGGTATTGGTTCCCACAAGTAAGGATGACGCCGTGGACCGGACACACCTATGTTGGAGAAAACAGAATTTATGTTTACCTGATAATTTACTTTCTCCAACGGTGTGTCCGGCCCACGGCCCGCCCTGGTTTTTTAATCAGGTCTGATAATTTATTTTCTTTAACTACAGTCACCACGGTATCATATGGTTTCTCCTATGCAAATATTCCTCCTTAACGTCGGTCGAATGACTGGGGTAGGCGGAGCCTAGGAGGGATCATGTGACCAGCTTTGCTGGGCTCTTTGCCATTTCCTGTTGGGGAAGAGAATATCCCACAAGTAAGGATGACGCCGTGGACCGGACACACCGTTGGAGAAAGTAATTTATCAGGTAAACATAAATTCTGTTTTTTCACAGAAGGATTGCTAATCTTCCTGATATTCTTTGTTTTGTACAAGCTTTGGTTCGTATAAAACCTGTCATTAAGTCAATTTCTCCTACTTGGAGTTTGAATTTGGTTCTGGGGGCTCTTCAAGCTCCTCCTTTTGAACCCATGCATTCTTTGGTCATTATATTACTTTCTTGGAAAGTTTTGTTTCTTTTGGCCATCTTTTCTGCCAGAAGAGTCTCTGAATTATCTACTCTTTTTTGTGAGTCTCCTTTTCTGATTTTGCATCAGGATAAGGCGGTGCTGCGAACTTCTTTTGAATTTTTTACCTAAGGTTGTGAATTCTAACAACATTAGTAGAGAAATTGTGGTTCCTTCATTATGTCCTAATCCTATGAATTCTAAGGAGAAATCATTGCATTCTTTGGATGCTGTTAGAGCTTTGTAATATTATGTTGAAGCTATTATGTCTTTCCGAAAGACTTCTAGTCTATTTGTCATCTTTTCCGGTTCTAGAAAAGACCAGAAAGCTTCTGCCATTTCTTTGGCATCTTGGTTGAAATCTTTATTTCATCATGCCTATGTTGAGTCGGGTAACACTCCGCCTCATAGGATTACAGCTCATTCTACTAGGTTAGTTTCTACTTCCTGGGCGTTTAAGAATGAAGCTTCGGTTGATCAGATTTGCAAAACAGCAACTTGGTCCTCTTTGCATACTTTTACTAAATTCTACCATTTTGATGTGTTTTCTTCTTCTGAAGCAGTTTTTGGTAGAAACGTACTTCAGGCAGTGGTTTCAGTTTGAATCTTCTGCTTATGTTTTTTCATTAAAACTTTTATTCTGGGTGTGGATTATTTTCAGCAGGAATTGGCTGTCTTTATTTTATCCCTCCCTCTCTAGTGACTCTTGTGTGGAAAGATCCACATCTTGGGTAATCATTATCCCATACGTCACTAGCTCATGGACTCTTGCTAATTACATGAAAGAAAACATAATTTATGTAAGAACTTACCTGATAAATTCATTTCTTTCATATTAGCAAGAGTCCATGAGGCCCGCCCTTTTTTGTGGTGGTTTTGATTTTTTTGTATAAAGCACAATTATTCCAATTCCTTATTTTATATGCTTTCGCACTTTTTTCTTATCACCCCACTTCTTGGCTATTCGTTAAACTGAATTGTGGGTGTGGTGAGGGGTGTATTTATAGGCATTTTAAGGTTTGGGAAACTTTGCCCCTCCTGGTAGGAATGTATATCCCATACGTCACTAGCTCATGGACTCTTGCTAATATGAAAGAAATGAATTTATCAGGTAAGTTCTTACATAAATTATGTTTTTTCTGATTTTCTAACAGGATAAGGCTGTTATGCAGACTTCGTTTAAATTTCGTCCTAAGGTTGTGAATTCTAACAACATTAGTAGGGAAATTGTTGTTTGTTCCTTGTGTCCTAATACTAAGAATACTCTTGAAAGATCTTTACATTCTTTGGATGTTGTAAGAGCTTTGAAATATTATGTCGAAGCTACTAAAGATTTCAGGAAGACTTCTAGTCTATTTGTTGTTTTTTCTGGTCCTAGGAAAGGTCAGAAAGCTTCTGCCATTTCTTTGGCATCTTGGTTAAAGCTTTTGATTCACAAGGCGTATTTGGAGGAAGGGCAAGCTCCGCCTCACAGAATTACAGCTCTTTCTACTAGATCAGTCGCCACTTCTTGGGCTTTTAAGATTATAGCTTAGGTTGATCAGAATTGCAACGCAGCAAATTGGTCTTCTTTGCATACATTTACGAAATTTTACCATTTTGATGTATTTGCTTCTTCTGAAGCAGTCTTTGGTAGAAAAGTTCTTCAGGCACTTGTCTCAGTTTGATTCTTCTGATTATGATTTAAGTTTTTTTCTTGTAATTTATGTGAAATTTATTAGAAAGACTTGTTTTTTTGTGTGGATTTAATTTTTTTCAGTGAAAATGGCTGTTTTTATTTTATCTCTCCCTCTAGTGACTCTTCTGTGGTCTTCCACATCTTGGGTATTTTTATCCCATACGTCACTAGCTCATGGACTCTTGCCAATTACATTAAAGAAAACATAATTTATGTAAGAACTTACCTGATAAATTCATTTCTTTCATATTAGCAAGAGTCCATGAGGCCCACCCTTTTGTGGTTTTTATGATTTTTTTTGTATAAAGCACAATTATTCCAATTCCTTATTTTTTATGCTTTCGCACTTTTTTCTTATCACCCCACTTCTTGGCTATACGTTAAACTGATTTGTGGGTGTGGTGAGGGGTGTTTTTATAAGCATTTTGAGGTTTGGGAAACTTTGCCCCTCCTGGTAGGAGGCTATCACTAGCTCATGGACTCTTGCCAATATGAAAGACATGAATTTATCAGGTAAGTTCTTACATAAATTATGTTTTTTTGAGGTTCACTGTATCTTTAAGTATAGCTCACTGCATAGGTTTGGATAGTGCAACAGACTAGATCTATTATGCTGTAACCTCTCAGGCTGTGATTTACATGTCGGTCTGGCTAGTATGGAATATATCTTTGAAACGTGTTTATCAATACCTTCAAAAATGTATTATGATGTCAGGACTTTATAGGTATTAAGTCCAGATTAATTTCTAGTTTTTAAAATAACATTGTATAACAAGTGTTTTCTGTCTAGACTCCTGTTGCTATGCATGTAGTTTACGTGACAACCGTTTTCACATTGATTTTCTTCTACAAGATACGACGAGTCCACGGATTTCATCCTTACTTGTGGGATATTATCCTCCTGCTAACAGGAAGTGGCAAAGAGCACCACAGCAGAGCTGTATATATAGCTCCTCCCTTCCCCTCCACCTCCAGTCATTCTTTTTGCCTGTGTTATACTAGGAAGAGGTAAAGTGAGGTGTTAGTTTTATTTTCTTCAATCAAGAAGTTTTTTTATTTTAAATGGTACCGGTGTGTACTATTTTCCTCAGGGGGTTATAGAAGAAGATTTCTGCCCTGAGGTTTGATGATCTTAGCAGCTGTAACTAAGATCTACGTTTGGTTCCCACAAGACTTCTAAAGGTAACATAAGGACATCTTCAGTGTGGAGAACGGTTTCATGCTTCAAGCAGCATTAAGGTATGTGCAGTGCAGCCCTTTATTTCTGAAGAGACTTGATATATCAGAACTGGCTGGCATTTATTTCCCTGTAAGGGAATGGGGTAAGCAGTAGACCTGTTATACAGAGGTCCCTTGTTTTTAGTTTTCTAAGTGTCATAAGGGCATGATATGACACTCTGGGAGAGGCATAAAGGCAGTAAAACGATAAGGCAGTAAAAGACATTTCTTTCATGTAATTAGCAAGAGTCCATGAGCTAGTGACGTATGGGATATACATTCCTACCAGGAGGGGCAAAGTTTCCCAAACCTCAAAATGCCTATAAATACACCCCTCACCACACCCACAAATCAGTTTTACAAACTTTGCCTCCCATGGAGGTGGTGAAGTAAGTTTGTGCTAGATTCTTCGTTGATATGCGCTCCGCAGCAGGTTGGAGCCCGGTTTTCCTCTCAGCGTGCAGTGAATGTCAGAGGGATGTGAAGAGAGTATTGCCTATTTGAATTCAATGATCTCCTTCTACGGGGTCTATTTCATAGGTTCTCTGTTATCGGTTGTAGAGATTCATCTCTTACCTCCCTTTTCAGATCGACGATATACTCTTATATATACCATTACCTCTACTGATTCTCGTTTCAGTACTGGTTTGGCTTTCTATTACATGTAGATGAGTGTCCTGGGGTAAGTAAGTCTTATTTTCTGTGACACTCTAAGCTATGGTTGGGCACTTTTATATAAAGTTCTAAATATATGTGTTTAAACATTTATTTGCCTTGATTCAGGATGTTCAACGTTCCTTATTTCAGACAGTCAGTTTCATATTTGGGATAATGCATATGAATAAATCATTTTTTTCTTACCTTAAAATTTGACTTTTTTCCTGTGGGCTGTTAGGCTCGCGGGGGCTGAAAATGCTTCATTTTATTGCGTAATTCTTGTCGCAAAATTTTTTTTTGTCATTTCCGGCGTCATACGTGTCGCCGGAAGTTGCGTCATTTTTTTGACGTTTTTGCGCCAAAAAATGACGGCGTTACCGGAAAGCATTTAGGCGCCAAATAATGTGGGCGGCTTTTTTGGCGCTAAAAAATTTGAGCGTCATTGTTGTCTCCACAATATTTAAGTCTCATTATTTATTGCTTCTGGTTGCTAGAAGCTTGTTCATTGTCATTTTTTTTCCCATTCCTGAAACTGTCATTTAAAGTGAATGTAAAGTCACCACCCCCCGAGAACGCCACACTAATGTGCATAAAAAATAAGTTGAAGTTTAATTCATCATTTTTCAATGACTGCTATATTTACGCCAAAAATTAGCTTTTTATCAGTTATATCACACTAAGCTTCCTCCACCCGCCATCTTCGCTATTTGAGTGACAGGTTTAGATGCACTCTTTTAACCAATCATAGATTCAACCACGGGGGTTTCAATCTCGATTTCTAAACGTCACAGAATCTAAATACGCATGCGTTAAAACCTATCTTCATCTATGTTTAGACGCGCGTTCACACTTCGCGCATGCGCACTTACCATACTTATACCTAGTTCGGAGAAGATATCACAGTGGCAGTTGTGAGAGGATATGGCTTCTAACAGCCTCTTGCTATGCTCACTTTAGTGGCCCCTAAAATGTATTGCATTTTAACATTTTTATGTATATTGGCGGTGATGTGTATTGCTAACAAACGCATGCGCAATTGAAGGTGTACACGGGAGCGTGCTTGAAGTATACGTACAGAGCGGGTGGGACCGCTCTATACGTCACACCAGGGAGAAGAAGGGAGTAATGACTGGGAGGAGTTTGGGTACGTAACTGAATCAAATTTGAAAGAAAAATATATAATTATTCGTTTATTTTTCAAAGAAAATAAAGTGGTAGTTTAACTAATATGTGTAAAAGAAAGCATTTGGAGGATTCGTTAACAGGAAAATTGACATTCACTTTAAGGAATTTGATCATTTTTGCTTTATATGTTGTTTTTTTCTATTACATATTGCAAGATGTCTCAGATTGTCCCTGAATCAGAAGCCACTTCTGGAAAAACGCTTGTGACAGACCCTTCTGTCAGGACTGAAAGAGTTAACTGTGTTTAGCTTTAAGAATCTAATTTCTAAAGACAGGTTTTCTGGCCTCAGCTATTGTGTGCTATAATTACATTTAAGTAATAAACAGGCCATTGTTTAATCACCCTCAGAGAACAGACGCTAGGTGATAAGACAAGCCAAATGTGTTTAATTTGTTATCTGCCTAAGTAAAGTATTTAAGTAATATAATTCTATTGTATCATGTCAAGGGCGCTTCTCCCTTTTATCTAATGTACAACATTCTTTCAACCCCCATCTGAGGGGGGGTCAAAAACCTGTATAAATCTGTGTGCTGCCTTCAAATAAAGTTGTCATTCTGTTTTAAACCTGAAACTGGCTGGGTTGTGAATTGCTGATTGTCTATGCAGGACATTGTTCATCTGGGGTTAACCCTCGGTACACAGTTGGTACTGTAACATTGGTGGCAAGCGACGGGAGAATCCTTATCGCCCAGAAGAGCAACTACACAAGCCAGTAACCTCAGGAAGAGGGGGATTATTACAATACTGACTAAGATGGAAAGAGTACCAGGGACAGAAGGAACCAATGGGCCCAGCATATCAGACAGAACCCCTGAAGAAGCAAGCTTTGATCGGGCGGTTAAAATAAGACTGGCATATTATGGCCCCAACCCATCTGCCGAAATTATCGACCGGGTCATAGCAGCTGTGGAGGCCAACCTACTTCGCCAAAGCGGCGCTGCAGCAAACCCAGTAGAAAAGAGAAAAGTAAATTTTGCAGCTTTTAAAAACTTCCTGGAAACAGAAGGAGAGATTGATGGGTACCTTGCGGATTTTGAGAGGCAATGTGCACTACACAAGGTACCCGCAGAGGACTGGGTCATGATATTATCCGGAAAATTATCCGGCCGGGCCAGTGAGGCTTTTCGGGCCATTCCAGATGAGGAAGTCGGGGATTATAATACTGTAAAAGAGGCTCTGCTCTCCAGGTATGCGGTTACACCGGAGGCATACCGGAGGCGGTTCAGAGACACTGTTAAATTAGCTGGTGATTCCTACCTTGAGTGGGCATGTAAGGTGCACCGCACAGCAGCTCACTGGATAGCGGGGTGCCAAGCCGTATCGGGGGAAGAGGTGCTGCAGCTATTCCTGTTGGAACATTGCTTCGACAAGTTACCCGCAGGAGTTCGAGAGTGGGTTCGGGACCGTAAACCCTCCACCCTGCATGAAGCGGCTTGCTTGGCAGATGAGTATACGGATGCCCGCAAACTGGACACTGCTACCACTAAGCCCCCTGCCAGAGTGGAGTACAGACCCCCAGTCACCCCAGCACCTGCCAGTTACCAACCCCCAGCACACCGCTATACCACACGGTCTCGGGCCACGAACTACCCTCAGAGAGCCTGGTTCAATTCGCGGGGCTACTCACAACCTATTCGGTGCTTTGGATGTAAGCAACTAGGGCACAAAAGACCAGAGTGTCCCCTAAACGCAGCGAACCAAGCACAGTCCTGGAGAAGACCCGCTAGCGGAATCCCACGTAATCCTCAGCCTGCGGCCCGCTACGTAGAGGCGCAAGAATGCTGGGGCATCCTACATGAGGCAGACCTTGTGCAAGCTGCCCACCGGAATAACCGGCAACTGGTTAAAGTGAATGGGAAGGAGGTCAGTGGTCTACGGGATACTGGTGCTACCATGACCTTGCTTCGAAAGAACTTGGTGTCTGAGAAACAGCACACAGGAGACACTGTGGCTGTGAGGGTAGCAGGGGGCACTGTGTTCCGCCTACCTGTTGCCAGGGTGCATTTGGATTGGGGAGGGGGCGCTAGACCTGTGAATGTGGGGGTCATGAAGGATTTACCAGCTGATGTTCTCCTTGGAAATACCTTGGTCCCCCTTGTTTCTGCCTATGCTCCCATGGGTCCCGCTGATGTTAACCCTGTGACTACCCGTGCTCAGATCCGTGCAGCAGAGACTGACCCCCCTGCTGCTAAGCCCCAGGACGCTGAGCTCAGTAAATCTCTATGCGCTATTGATATGTGGGAGTCACGTTACAATGCGCTGATGAAGGAGAAGAGTCACGTAGAGGATAAAATGGTCACGTTAAATAATCATGTAACAGTGCTAGCGGGAGAGAAGAGGAGCGCAGAGGAAAAAGCACGTTTAGAACGTGAATCTCTGCTAGACAAGCTGCACCGACAGACTGCAGAAAACACCAGCTTGAGAGTGGAACATGAAACATTAAGGACAAACTTAGTGACACTGGAGGAGAAGCTGACGCTGGCTCATAGGGAGGTGCAGCAACTCAAGGGCACCCTATGTCAGTATGAAGGGATTGTGGATACCTATAAAGAGCAGGTACAAAAACCACGTAAAGAAGCCGATGATATTTTGAAGGACTGTTTAGCCCTAGTCGGGGCACTGAAGAGGTTGAACCCTTATTTATACAGACAGGGATTCTCTCTCATAACGGGAATACAGATGGATTGTCCCAGCAAACTGACATGCCTACCACCTCCTAGTCCGGTCATCCCCAGGTTGACCCGCAAAAGGGTCAAGCCGGGTCTGCCGGAGTGTTCCACAAGGGGGGAGCTATGTGACAGACCCTTCTGTCAGGACTGAAAGAGTTAACTGTGTTTAGCTTTAAGAATCTAATTTCTAAAGACAGGTTTTCTGGCCTCAGCTATTGTGTGCTATAATTACATTTAAGTAATAAACAGGCCATTGTTTAATCACCCTCAGAGAACAGACGCTAGGTGATAAGACAAGCCAAATGTGTTTAATTTGTTATCTGCCTAAGTAAAGTATTTAAGTAATATAATTCTATTGTATCATGTCAAGGGCGCTTCTCCCTTTTATCTAATGTACAACATTCTTTCAACCCCCATCTGAGGGGGGGTCAAAAACCTGTATAAATCTGTGTGCTGCCTTCAAATAAAGTTGTCATTCTGTTTTAAACCTGAAACTGGCTGGGTTGTAAATTGCTGATTGTCTATGCAGGACATTGTTCATCTGGGGTTAACCCTCGGTACACAGTTGGTACCGTAACAACGCTTAACTGAGTTTCAGTTCTACCAAAGCTAAGTTCATTTATTTTAAATGTTATAAATGTTTATCTTTAGCTATGGTTTGTAATAAGGTATTATGATATACTTTTACATGCAGAATCCATTAGTGTTTATGCTTTATATATTTCCATTCTTACATTTTATGTACAAGAAATATTTAGAAGATTTATAAGAAATATTTTCTGATTCTATTTTAAAGGCTTTGTCTGACTTTGTGCCTTCTAATAACATTTTTAGATCTTTTTCACTTCTTTTTTTAATTATTGAAGTTTCAAATGACCAACAACATACTGATTTATCCTTCTCTGATGATGTTTTTTCTCTTTCAGAAATTTTCTTCATCAGATATTGACACTAACAAATCTACTTTTTTATTATTTTTCTATTATTAAAGTACATTTGTTCTTTGTTGAAAAGGTGTTGATTATTTTGGATATTAAGGTAACTAGTTATTTAAGACTAGCTGACTCTATTTCTGCCTAGTTATTTCTTCTGTGTTTTCAGAGGTTTTCTTTCCAATTCCCAATTCTAGGGAATGGAATAGGCTGAGAATTTTCTTTTATTCCTTTTTCAAAGGTTTTAAACTATATTCTTTGCCAGCAGTTAAATTCAATTTGGAGGGTTCTCCAATTTATTGGGGCTATCTCTACTTCTACTAATTATGCTATTGTTTCTATAGCAAAATAGTATTTATTTTCCTTTAGATAGTTGTATCTTATTTATGGAAAATTATTTAGTTTCAGGTACTTTTCTTGGTCCTGTGATTTATTTGGATATTGCAATTGCTTCATTTTTTTCTGTTTACTTTAAGATCAAGTATCAGATTATGATTTATTTTAGCATTGTTAAAGGACAACATTTACTAGACTAGGTGCTGTTGCATTTGTCTTGTTGTTTTGCATGTATTGATTATGCAAGTCCACTGTATTGACTGGTCCTTTAAACTGGACTATCATGCTAATAATTCCATTTGTGTCTTCATTTTATTGAATATTTTCGCAAATGAGGGTTAATCTATGTCTTTAGCTATTTTAGCTAGAAGAATTTTGTTCTAAGATAATCAATTATTTGTTTTTATAATTGGATTCAATTCTTAACTGTTACTCTGGGCTTCAAGATTGAGTTCTAAGACTAAAACTTTAAGCTTATACTAGTTTAATTGTTCTTATTAAGGCACAAATTCCTGAGTTCTTTCCCAAGTAACATGTTTGTAATTGGGGTTCGAAATCAGCTCCCTAATATTGCGATGTACTTGCCGTATTCCAGCTTGGCTGGTAAGGGGCAGGTTAAGACTTCTTTGAAAATTATTTGGTTCTATTTTGTCCAAATTTCTTTGATTTTATTCCAGTAAGGCTAACACTTTCTTTAAGTGTGTTTCTGTCCTATATATTTTGGGTACTGTTGAAGCATGGCTGGGCACCCATGGGGTTCAAGTGCTGCTCAGACCTGGAATCTTCTGGGGTATTTCTTCCAGTTCCTTTTTTAGGAACCGGGTTTGGAGTTTTATTCAAACTATTTTGCCTTTTTATGGTCATTGATAGCATTATTTGTTTTCATTAGATACAATAAATGCATATTTTAATTTTTCTGTTTTCATTCAGATTATTTTCTGAGGATGCGGAATCTCATATGATTCACTTGCTCTTCAGGACATAGTTAGAGGTTCTTTTTTTCGAAAGCTCTTGATTCCTCACACAAGGGTCACCTTTTTTTAGGTTTCCAGAAAGTTTGTGTCACTGTCTTTGTCTCTATCAGACAAGGGATAATTCTATTGGGTTCCGTCTGTTGGTACCTTTAGTCTCTATTATTTCCTTCAGTTGCTATATATGCATAGAAGTGTTAGGTCTTATGGCCTCGGCATTGGATTCAATTCCCTTTGCTCATTTTCACTAGAAAGAACCTTTCCAGTCTTTTATGAGTGTTGTTTCTTCTAGAATATGGTTGGAGGATCAATTTACCAATCAGTTCATTGATTTCTCAGACAAGGGTAACCTTTTTTAGGTTTCCTGATAGATTCAGTGTCCTTGGCTCTGTCTCTGACGGACAAGAGACGTCTGAAATTGGTTTCAGCTTGTCGAAACCTTCAGTCTCAATCTTTCCCTTCGGTAGCCTTATGCATGGAAATTCTAGGTCTTATGACTGCTGCATTGGACGCGGTTCCCTTTGCTCGTTTTCACATGCTACCTCTTCAGCTCTGTATGCTGAACCAGTGGTGCAGGGATTATACAAAGATATCTCAATTAATTTCTTTGAAACCGATTGTACGACACTTTCTGACGTGGTGGACAGACCACCATCGTTTAATTCAGGGGGCTTCTTTTTTTCTTCCAACCTGGACTGGGATTTCAACAGATGCAAGTCTGACAGGTTGGGGAGCTGTTTGGGGGTCTCTGACAGCACAAGGGGTTTGGGAATCTCAGGAGGTGAGATTACCAATCAATATTTTGGAACTCCGTGCAATTTTCAGAGCTCTTCAGTCATGGCCTTTTCTAAAGAGAGAGTCGTTCATTTGTTTTCAGACGGACAATGTCACAACTGTGGCATATGTCAATCATCAAGGAGGGACTCACAGTCCTCTGGCTATGAAGAAGTATCTCGAAATCTGGTTTGGGCGGAATCCAGCTCCTGTCTAATTTCTGCGGTTCATATCCCAGGTATAGACAATTGGGAAGCGAATTATCTCAGTCACCAAACGTTACATCCGGGCGAATGGTCTCTTCACCCAGAGATATTTCTTCAGATTGTTCAAATGTGGGGACTTCCAGAAATAGATCTGATGGCTTCTCATCTAAACAAGAAGCTTCCCAGGTATCTGTCCAGATCCAGGGATCCTCAGGCGGAGGCAGTGGATGCATTGTCACTTCCTTGGAAGTATCATCCTGCCTATATCTTTCCACCTCTAGTTCTTCTTCCAAGAGTAATTTCCAAGATTGTAAGGGGTGCTCGTCTGTTCTGCTGGTGCCTCCAGCATGGCCTCACAGGTTTTGGTATGCGGATCTTGTCCGGATGGCCACTTGCCAACCGTGGACTCTTCCGTTAAGACCAGACCTTCTATCACAAGGTCCTTTTTTCCATCAGGATCTCAAATCCTTAAATTTTAAGGTATAGAGATTGAACGCTTGATTCTCAGTCATAGAGGTTTCTCTGACTCTCTGATTAATACTATGTTACAGGCTCGTAAATCTGTATCTAGGAAGATATATTATCGAGTCTGGAAGGTTTACATTTCTTGGTGTTTTTTCTCATCATTTTTCTTGGCATTCTTTTAGAATTCCTAGAATTTTACAGTTTCTTCAGGATGGTTTGGATAAAGGTTTGTCTGCAAGTTCCTTGAAGGACAAATCTCTGCTCTTTCTGTTCTTTTTCACAGAAAGATTACTAGTCTTCCTGTTATTCATTGTTTTGTACAAGCTTTGGTTCATATAAAACCTGTTATTAAGTCAATTTCTCCTCCTTGGAGTTTGAATTTGGTTCTGGGGCTCTTCAAGCTCCTCCGTTTGAACCTATGCATTCGCTGGACATTAAATTACTTTCTTGGAAAGTTTTTTGTTTCTTTTGGCCATCTCTTCTGCTAGAAGAGTTTCTGAATTATCTGCTCTTTCTTGTGAGTCTCCTTTTCTGATTTTTCATCAGGATAAGGCGGTGTTGCGAACTTCTTTTAAATTCTTACCTAAGGTTGTGAATTCTAACAACATTAGTAGAGAAATTGTGGTTCCTTCATTATGTCCTAATCCTAAGAATTCTAAGGAGAGATCATTGCATTCTTTGGATGTAGTTAGAGCTTTGAAATATTATGTTGAAGCTACTAAGAATTTCCGAAAGACTTCTAGTCTATTTGTTCTCTTTTCCGGTTCTAGGAAAGGTCAGAAGGCCTCTGCCATTTCTTTAGCATCTTGGTTGAAATCTTTAATTCATCATGCTTATGTCGAGTCGGGTCAAACTCCGCCTCTAAGGATTACAGCTCATTCTACTAGGTCAGTTTCTACTTCCTGGGCGTTTAGGAATGAAGCTTCAGTTGATCAGATTTGCAAAGCAGCAACTTGGTCTTCTTTGCATACTTCTACTAAATTCTACCATTTTGATGTTTTTTCTTCTTCTGAAGCAGTTTTTGGTAGAAAAGTTCTTCAGGCAGCTGTTTCAGTTTGATTCTTCTGCTTATAATTTCAGTTTTTTTCATTATAAGATTTAAACTTTATTTTGGGTGTGGATTTTTTTCAGCTGAATTGGCTGTCTTTATTTTATCCCTCCCTCTCTAGTGACTCTTGCGTGGAAGATCCACATCTTGGGTATTCATTATCCCATACGTCACTAGCTCATGGACTCTTGCTAATTACATGAAAGAAAACATAATTTATGTAAGAACTTACCTGATAAATTCATTTCTTTCATATTAGCAAGAGTCCATGAGGCCCACCCTTTTTGTGGTGGTTATGATTTTTTTGTATAAAGCACAATTATTCCAATTCCTTATTTTTTATGCTTTCGCACTTTTGTCTTATCACCCCACTTCTTGGCTATACGTTAAACTGATTTGTGGGTGTGGTGAGGGGTGTATTTATAGGCATTTTGAGGTTTGGGAAACTTTGCCCCTCCTGGTAGGAATGTATATCCCATACGTCACTAGCTCATGGACTCTTGCTAATATGAAAGAAATGAATTTATCAGGTAAGTTCTTACATAAATTATGTTTTTGGATAGAATTAAGGCTCTCAAGCTAGCCAATTCTTTTATTACTGATGCCGCTAAATTAGCGGCGAAAAATGCAGGATTTGCTATTCTAGCGCGTAGAGCATTGTGGCTCAAATCTTGGTCTGCTGACGTGTCATCAAAAACGAAGCTTTTAGCTTTTCCCTTTAAAGGTAAGACCCTTTTCGGGCCTGAATTGAAGGGAATCATTTCTGACATTACAGGAGGTAAAGGCCATGCCCTACCTCAGGATAAGTCTGTTAAGATGAGGGGTAAGCAAAATAATTTTCGTTCCTTTCGGAATTTTAAAGGAGGACCCTCTGCTTCCTCTTCTTCCACAAAGCAGGTGTCTTTCCTGAGAACTCACGGTTGGAAGGTGAACATAGAGAAGAGTTCACTAGTTCCACAGACAAGGGTTCCTTTCTTGGGAACTCTGATAGACTCGGTAGCCATGAAAATATTTCTGACGGATTTCAGAAATCAAAGATTCTAAATACTTGCCGAGCACTTCGGTCCATTCCTCGGCCATCAGTGGCTCAGTGTATGGAGGTCATTGGACATCATTCCGTTTGCTCGCTTTCATCTCAGACCACTGCAGCTGTGCATGCTTGGACAGTGGAATGGGGATTATGCAGATTTATCTCCTCAGATGAATCTAGATCAAGAAACCAGAGACTCTCTTCTTTGGTGGTTGTCGCCGGATCATCTGTCCCAGGGGACTTGTTTCCGCAGACCCACGTGGGTGATAGTGACAACGGACGCCAGCCTACTGGGCTGGGGTGCAGTCTGGAATTCCCTGAAGGCTCAGGGTGTTTGTACTCAGGTGGAGTCTCTACTTCCAATCAATATCCTGGAACTGAGAGCAATATTCAATGCGCTTCAGGCGTGGCCTCAGTTGGCTTCGGCCAAATTCATCAGATTCCAGTCGGACAACATCACGACTGTGGCATATATCAATCATCAGGGGGGATCAGGGAGTTCCTTAGCGATGATAGAAGTATCCAAGATAATCCGATGGGCGGAGGCCCACTCTTGTCATCTGTCAGCAATCTACATCCCAGGAGTAGAGAACTGGGGAGCGGATTTTCTAAGTCGATAGACCTTTCATCCGTGGGAGTGGGAACTCCACCTGGAGGTGTTTGCCTCACTGATTCTACGATGGGGCAGACCGGAATTGGATCTGATGGCATCTCGACAGAATGCCAAACTTCCAAGATACGGATCCAGGTTGAGGGATCCTCATGCCGAACTGATAGATGCCTTGGCAGTGCCTTGGTCGTTCAGCCTAGCTTATGTGTTTTCACCGTTTCCTCTCCTTCCACGCGTGATTGCTCGAATCAAGCAGGAGAGAGCTTCAGTAATCCTGATAGCGCCTGCGTGGCCACACTGCGGATCTAGTGGACATGTCCTCTCTGCCACCGTGGAAACTTCCTTTGAGACAGGACCTTCTCATTCAAGGTCCTTTCCAACATCCAAATCTAATTTCTCTGCAGCTGACTGCGTGGAGATTGAACGCTTGATTTTATCGAAGCGAGGATTCTCTGATTCGGTCATCAATACATTGATACAGGCTAGAAAGCCTATCACTAGAAAAATCTATCATAAGATACGGCGTAAATATCTTTATTGGTGTGAATCCAAGGGTTACTCATGGAGGATTCCTAGGATTCTGTCTTTTCTCCAGGAAGGACTGGAGAAAGGGTTATCAGCAAGTTCCTTAAAGGGACACATTTCTGCTTTGTCAATTCTGTTTCACAAACGTTTGGCAGATGTGCCAGATGTTCAGTCTTTTTGTCTGGCTCTATCTAGAATTAAGCCTGTATTTAGACCTATTACTCCTCCTTGGAGTTTGAATTTAATTCTTCGTATTCTTCAAGCGGTTCCGTTTGAACCCATGCATTCCATAGATATTAAATTATTATCTTGGAAAGTACTGTTTTTGGTTGCTATTTCTTCTGCTCGAAGAGTTTCTGAGCTTTCAGAGTTACAGTGTGATTCGCCTTATATCATATTTCATTCTGATAAGGTGGTTTTACCTACTAAACCTGGATTTCTTCCTAAGGTTGTTTCAAATAAGAATATTAATCAGGAAATTGTTGTTCCTTCCTTGTGTCCTAACCCTTCTTCTAAGACGGAGCGTATGTTGCATAAATTGGACGTGGTCCGTGCCTTAAAGTTTTACTTACAGGCAACTAAGGATTTCCGTCAATCATCTTCATTATTCATTGTTTATTCTGGAAAGTGTAGGGGTCAGAAAGCTACGGCTACCTCTCTTTCTTTTTTGCTGAGGAGTATCATCTGCCTGGCATATGAGACTGCTGGACATCAGCCTCCTGAAAGAATTACGGCTCATTCTACTAGGGCTGTGGCTTCCACATGGGCCTTTAAAAACAATGCTTCTGTTGAACAGATTTGTAAGGCTGCGACTTGGTTGTCCCTTCATACTTTTTCCAAATTTTCCAAATTTGATACTTTTGCTTCTTCTGAGGCTGTTTTTGGGAGAAAAGTTCTTCAAGCAGTGGTGCCTTCTGTTTAGGTCTCTGTTTTGTCCCTCCCTTTCATCCGTGTCCTGTTGCTTTGGTATTGTATCCCACAAGTAAGGATGAAATCCGTGGATTCGTCGTATCTTGTAGAAGAAAAGGAAATTTATGCTTACCTGATAAATTAATTTCTTCTACGATACGACGAGTCCACGGCCCTCCCTGTCCATTTTAGACAGATTGTATTTTTTTTTTTATTTACAACTTCAGTCACCTTTGCACCTTTTAGCTTTTCCTTTCTCTTCCTATAACCTTCGGTCGAATGACTGGAGGTGGAGGGGAAGGGAAGAGCTATATATACAGCTCTGCTGTGCTGCTCTTTGCCACTTCCTGTTAGCAGGAGGATAATATCCCACAAGTAAGGATGAAATCCGTGGACTCGTCGTATCGTAGAAGAAATTAATTTATCAGGTAAGCATAAATTTCCTTTTCGATTGCTTTTAGTTTTTTGTCCTTACTGTTGCTCCATAACGACCTAGCGCATGCGCAGTTGCGCTATTCGAACATGCAGGAGCCCAGCTGTTTGGAGGTACACCGTGGAGGGTTCTGTATATATGGGTGAGTGTTTTTGTATTTTTTGTTGGTCTGAGGACGGGGGAGACCTCAAAAACATTTACCGCTTTATTAAAGTGAAAGTTTGTAACGGAGTGTGCCTTCCTGACTTTTAATTTTATATATATATATATATATATATATATATATATATATATATATAAAAAGTCTACATAAAAAAGGCTACATATACCGTTTAAACAAGTATTATGAACAAATTTTGGGCACAGCAATGGGCACATGCTGTGCCCCAACTTATCCCTGTCTATATTTAGGTGCCTGGGAACGTGATATAGTCCTGGATGCCTTCAACCTAGATCTAAACCATATTAGCGTATGGCTAAGATTTATTTACGATATTGTGATGTTCTGGGAAGGTACGGTCACACAATTACAAGAATTTATACTGAGATTGAATAACATTCTTTTCAATTTAAAATTTACGTTCTCCTGGAGCACTAGTGAGGTAGCATTTCTTGACTTAAAAATTAAGAAGGAGGGAAACATTATTATTACAGAAACATTCCGCAAAAGTACTGCGGCAAACACCATATTACACGCAGATAGCCACCATTTACCACATCTACTCAAAAATATTCCTCAGGGTCAATATTTGAGGCATCTCAGAAATAGCACAAACATGGATAGATTTAAAGTGGAAGCTAAAGCACTGGAAACTAGATTCAAAGAAAGGGGTTATCCATCTAAAAGACTTAAACAAACCTATTGTAGGGTCAGAGACAGTGACAGAGAGAGACTATATAACCAAAAAGAAAACAAAGATGAGAACACAATTAGATTTATAAGTACATTTAATGAACAATGGGGAACAATAATGTCCATCTTGAGAAAACATTGGCATGTCCTTACCCTTGATAAATCTATTGAAAAAATTGTAGGGGTTAAACCTAGTATGTCTGCAAAAAGAGCACCCAGTTTAAGGGACAGCCTAGTTAGCAGCTTATTCAAGGATCAGGAACAACAAAATTGGTTAAAGAAGTATAATAATAGAGATGGCAATTACAAATGTACGAAATGTTCTGTTTGTGATAATTTATTAAGGGGTGATACATTTTGTGACATCTATGGTAATATACACAAAATAAGAGGTCACATAACATGTAAAACAGAAGGAGTTATATATATGGTCCAGTGTGACTGCCCGACTTATTACATAGGAAAACCTATCATGAATATGATAGGATAAAAGAACACAAGAGAGATATTAAAAACAAACTAATTAAAACCAGCAGTGTAGCGAGACATTTCTACTTTAACCATAATAGTGATGCTTCTTGAAAAGGTTCAGCTCAATGAAAGAGGTGCTAACTGGGATAACCTATTACTACGTAAGGAGTGCAAATGGATATATAATTTGCGCTCCCTTAAACCTGAAGGGATGAATGAGGAAATTAATTTTGCCCCCTTTCTAGGAGAATAAATAGCAGTAATAGTTATCTGTATAAAATTTGAAAATAAGTTGTAATCTCAATTTTAGTTGAACAAAATATGTATATAATGTGATAAAAGCAATACTAATTGCAAAATTAAGTACAAATATCATAAAAAACTTTTGTTCTTTATTCATCGTTTGTTGAAAAACAACGGTTTATTTCACAAATTCCTAGGGTTTCTTATGTCCCTGCTTATTATAAAAGAATTACCATATGAATTAATATATGAATAGCGCTATATGTTAAGAACATGATTTTAAATAAACGGTATATGTAGCACCATATAACATAGCCACTTTAAGCCACATTGCAATGTATTATGCAAATTTGTTTCTTTAATTGAATCTCTTCACAATTCACTGGGAGGCGGAGGATTAAGTCTAATAAAAAGCGTCACCTAGTAGTAACGGAATCAGACATTGCCGGAAGAAGCCCCATGCCAAAAGGGGTGAAACGTACGTAGCGAGAGAAGGCAGCTACATGTGTCCAACAACAGAAATTGGAAACTTTTGAATATGATCTGCAAGGAACCTGTTTTGCGGTAAAATCTACAACTGCCAGTTCCTTTATAACACGGTAAGCAATATTGCGACAGGCAACCAGCCTCCCAACACACGGAGCTAGTGGTGATATGGTCAGGAGGATTAGGTGAGTAATGGAGCTTCATCGTGGAGCAACTGCAATATGGATATCGTATCCGGTCATCTATGGGTGAGAATTTAACTTGTCTTACTAACCCTGCCTTAACTAGCTACCTGCTTTGCATGGACATACCAACACTACTGGGGGAGACTGCTTTGTGCGCTCTTTGCTTACTGCTTCTGGGATCTATTGCTGTGCTTTTCCCTCTCTGACTGCATATCTGCTAATATAACTTGGAGACAAGGGAATACGAATATACATTACCTACTGTTGTTGTGGGCTTTATTTAACCGCATTTGGATCCATTTGAACTTTCATTTACTTATTTTTGAGAGCTCTGAAGCATATATATATTTTTTTCTTACAAAGGGTACCCTTGGAGATCAAGTGAATATATACATATATTTTTTCTGTTGTGGACTTTCATTTATCACATTGCAATAGTGGCTTTAACCAATTTTGATATCTTTTGTTGTTACATATTATTATGTGTATTAAAAATGATTTATTTTCCTGCAATATAGGGTGGTGCTTTTTCTAATTTTCTAATTAGCATCTGATGGTAATGTGCCAATTAAGGGTAGTCTGCTGGAGCAGTAGTAAGAGGGAATTTTAGTACCTTGCACTCCTGCCCCTATTTTCTCATTTTGATATATTATTAATCCATAACTACCTATGAGCACTACACACTTGCATATTTCTTCATTGTAAGCAAGTGTGTATATACCAGATCTTTTATTTTATTCTGGTTCCAGTAATTCAAGTTAAACATATATATATATATATATATATATATATATATATATATATATATATATATATATTATTTATAAAATATTTTACCAGGAAAGATACATTGAGATTTCTCTCGTTTTCAAGTATGTCCTGGGTACACAAAACATTGCATTGATACAATGGGTACAATAAAATACAAAACAATAATAATACATGATATATGCACAAATTTTTTAACATAGAGCAGGTAGGAAATATATAATCAACAATGACAGGTGCATTCTGTTTTGAGATATGTTGAGATAGTCTCATAGTTATGGGCACTCACAGGGTTTTAAAAATAATTCAGGCTTTGTTTATCAAGACAATATGTCATATTCATATCATTAGATACAAGTAAAGCAGCGACTACCATCGGCACTCTCAATATCAGAGGGAAGGTATCTCTGCCCATACCTATGAGACTATTATATATTTTGAACTTGTGGACTGCACCCAGGTAACTTGCTGATAACTTAAGGTGGAGTGCTTGGTTTACTACATATTTCAATTTATATATCTTGGCCTTAGACAATACTCACCTGGCTGTATGTTGTATACAATTTTCTATTTATAATATTCAGAAATATGCAGAGTGCACTTAGAATGTGTGTTGTATTCTTGTTGTACTCTTAAGGAAATAAGGGAAAGTTAAAAGTTTAGGTTCAAAATTCATCAATTTTGACCAATTAAAGCATTGTAAGCGAAAATACTCTGAGATATATATATATATATATATATATATATATATATATGTATTGCAAGCAATATATCTGTGTAGTGTGTCCTTTTGGTGTTAACTATTTGTTAAGCAGATTATATGATTTTATTGAAGTATGTACCATCATTTTTTTTTTTTTTTCTGTATTTCAAATTTAAAGCTGCATCAGCAGAAGAAATGATAAAGAATCATGTTTCATGGGACACAGAAAAGAGATTGAATTTCGCAGTACCATTTGCAGACCTGAAGCCCACCATCTACTTGGATACATTCCTACCTCATGTCACAGAACTTGCACTTTCTGCAAGTGACAGGCAAACAAAAGTAATTTTTTTTTTCTTTGGAAATGTATTATATTTTGAAAATGTAATATCTGGTTTTCACTTTTACTTTATAGTACTTATATTTCCTGTGTTACACACTGAGAATGGATTTCCAGCGCTCACATTCTGATAGCAGAAGAGTGTAACATTTTAACTTTCATGTAAGCAGAACTGCAAAAGTGAAATATACAGACTTTTTTTTACAGGAGCAGTACTAACATGCTTTTCCACTAAAACAGCTTATCTAACGATGATGCAAATGGCACATATCTTAACCTTTCAATTGTTACAGCTTTTTTTTTTCTTGCTTTTTTTAATAGTTTAGCATTAGCAATTAAATACATTTTACCTCTCTTCATACCTTGATCAAAATTTATAAAGCAAACTCTAAAGGAAGAGTTATGTTACATTTCCTGTAAAATAATAATAAACTTTAGGAACAAATAAACTTTGTGTTTCCCCAAACAAAGGGGTAAGGAAATATCAGTGCAATTCTAGTGATCGGTTATAGTGCAATTGTGAAACAGTTAACAATCAAGTAGAGGTGTCTAAAACAAATAGTTCAGCTAGAAACAACAGAAATGAACATTAAATTGTTGTTTATTTACTGCATGATTGTTAAATCATCTTTTTTTATTGTCCTTTCTTTTAAAAGGAACAAAAACTTTGAGAGAATATATTTAAATAGTCAAGAGAATGTTCCTTAAGAACAAAAAAAAATCCCAGGTTTATTATACTTGCGATTATGGAGGCTTCACGATCCAAATCTATAGGCTAGTTGGCAGTTGTAGAATACTGTGTTTAGTGTCTCTAGTGGTGAAAACTTGAGTTGCAAAGGTGTCCAAATCATTAGTGCCTTTTTATATGAGGTGGGAACCATTATGCAGAATAGTAAGGCTTAGAAGGAAAGCCAAATCTGTACTTGATATTGTTCCCTTGAAGTGTCTTGGTGATAAAACTGATATCGTTCCTCTTTTGCACAGTAATGGGACTAAGATCCTGGAATATCTGCAAGGTTTGATTCTGGTAATCTATTTTTGGGGAGAGGTCTGGCGGCCTTCCATATCTCTTCTTTAAGAGTAAAGTTAAGAAAACTTACAATTATGTCTCTAGGGGGAGCTGATGGTTTTGGCCGGAGGGTGCTATGAGCACGTTTTAAGGTTATTTCTTCAGTTATTAAGGATTGTGGAAGTCCTTTCAAGTTGGGTACAATTTGTTCTTATGTGATGTCTTCAGGGACTCCCCTGTTCCTCAAATTATTTTGGCACCCCCTATTATCTAAGTCTTCTATTTTTTTTTTGCAGTTGTTGTGTTTGAGAGTCCTGAGCTGAGAGATGTTGGGTGGTTAAGCTCACAATATTATTTAGATGGTCTTGACCTTTCTCTAAGTATTCAAGTCTAGAACCAAGATCATTGATATCTTTACATAAACTCACCATTTCCCCTTCAAATAGAAGATTTTAGTAAATCTATATCTGACATTGAGGTCAGGCTTGTCAGTTGAGATTGTATCATAGATAGTTGGTCTTCAGAGTTAGGCGGTGAAGGAGAGCTATTAATTCCTGTTTTTTTTTCAGAAAAGTAGTCGTACCTAAGCCATTAAACTTGATTTCTTTCCTAAGATATGGTGAGTCCACAATGTCCTCAATTACTAGTGGGAATATTACTCCTGGCCAGCAGGAGGAGGCAAAGAGCACCACAGCAAAGCTGTTAAGTATCGCTTCCCTTCCCACAAATCCCAGTCATTCTCTTTGCCTTGGTGCAGGAAGGAGGTGAAGTTTTGGTGTCTGAAGACAATTGAATTTCCTTCGCTTGAAGCAAGAATTTGGGGTTTGGCCGTAATCCACGTTAATCTCTTTAGTAAGGTAGTAGTGGCTTTAAAGCAGTTAGGATCTTGTAAGGTGGGCCTTGCTGCATTTTCCTAACATGTTGCTGCCATAGTATAGAAAGCCAGAGTAGGTTTACTCTGTTCTTTCTCTTTCTACAGGTCTCTGTGAGGAGTATGTGTCCTCTCATACCGTGTAAACTGTCCTCCTGTTGGATGGCTAGATGCAGGTAAGTGCCCTTTTGTAGGAGTGAAGATAGGCACTTGGATGAATCCATCTTTATGGGACATAAATATATCCTTTATACAGGGTATTTATATAGGCAGGAAGCAGGCATGTTGTGACTTAGAGATGAAGGGGTTAATTATTTTATTAGGAAGTTTAAAGGAATCCCATTTTTATTCATGATGGAAATTCAGAAACTTATGTTTCATTAAAATAAGCAGGCTGCCCCCCTCCTTCTTTCGTAAAGTAATCAATCAACTGATAGATTTCTCCAAAGGCCCAATATTACTAGGGGGAGACTTTAACTTTCCAATCAGCCCAGCACTTGATACATCCACAGGTAAATCATACATATGAAACAACCAAATAAAAGCCAATTGGCAAGCAATCCGGACAATACCCTTTTTTGACACCTGGAGAATAACCCATCCTACTACAAAATAATTCACATTTTTTCCCACCCACAATGCTCCTATTCCTGTATAGATAACATTTTCTGTGACCAGAGCACCTTGACCATGCTAATTGATTCCAGACTTTACCACCCTACATGGTCCGACCACAGTATGGTCAATTCCACCTTCTCATGGTCTTCCAGACCGCGACACCAACAGCTTTGGAAACTTAATGATCACATATTTTCTGACCCACTTATAACCACAGATATAGTTGAAAAAACTGAGAGGCATACAAATGTTACATAAGGGGGGTGATACTGAGCCATACACACAAGCTATGTAAACAGAGAGCGGCACAATACTTATCATTAACGACAAATTTTCAAAATAGCGAAAAGGCATTGAAACAAAACCCCCATTCCAAGCAACTCTTATTAGACTCACAACAAGCAAGAGAGACCCTCAATCAGTACCTGGTTAAAAATGCATACTTGCACTCACAACAAAATCAAAATTTTATATTGAAAGCAATAAAACCGGTCGTCTACTGGCCAGATCCCTCAAAAAGAAAAAAATATAAAACCTTAATTTCAAAAATCTTGGATTCTTCTGGATCCTCGCTTTCTAAAAACTCGGAAGTAATCTATTTGCGAACTACTATTCTTCCCTATATAACCTCCCAACCTCAAACTCCAATTCTAAACCTACATTGATTAATGATTATCTCTCACAAGTCTAACTACCCACTTTATCCAAGGAGAGCAGCGAGTCCCTGGATTCGCAATTTTCCCTGCAAGAAATCCTTATAGCTATTAAAAAACCCCCTCAAGGTAAAGCCCCTGGTCCAGATAGTTTCACTCCTAAATTCTACCATTTGTTTAAAACACACCTGAGCCCCCATCTTCTAACGATGTATAAATTATTAGACCACGATTGCCATTGGAAGCCACAATATATGTTATTCCAAAACCAGGGACAGATGCAACACTAGTCTCTAATTACCGCCCAATATCCTTGATAAATATTGACGTTCAGCTGTATGCAAAATTATTGGCTACAAGAATAAATAACATTCTCCCCACACTTATTCACACCGACCAGGTGGGTTTTATCCCTGATAGAGATGCAAAAGACAATACTATTCATATCCTACAAACCATATTTACTGCCAATGCTAAGACCCCCATAATCTTACTCTCTACAGATGCGGAAAAGGCCTTCGATAGGGTGGACTGGGATTTCCTCTGGGCCACCCTGTCGAAGTTTAGCTTCTCAGAAATGCTAATCTCCCACGTAAAAGCTTTATATATACCCAAGTGCTAATTTTAATGCTAACAACACACTGTTCCAGAAGATTCCGTTCAGCAATGGAACGCAACAGGAATGCCCCCTCTCTCCCTTGTTATTTGCCCTGACGGTGGAGATACTGGCGGCTAGGGTTAAAAACGATAGACAAATTGTGGGCACAACATTAGGGATGACCCAACAAAAATGCCTACTTTATGCTGACAATATGATATTCATAATTCACTACCTGACTACTTCGTTGCCAGCGCTGCTCGCAGTGCTCGAGGGCTATAATAATGTTTCAAACTTCTATGTTAATAAGGAGAAATCTAAGAAATAATGCCTCTTAATATTTCAGAAGATGAAACCAGATTTGTTTTCATGTAATTGGCAAGAGTTCATGAGCTAGTGACGTATGGAATATACAATCCTACCAGGAGGTGCCTATAAATACACACCTCACCACACCCACAATTCAGTTTTACAAACTTTGCCTCCTATGGTGACAAGCGCCAGGGCCGCCATCAGGGGGTGACAGGGGTGACTCCTGTCAGGGGCCCAGTGAGCCAGGGGGGCCCCAGTGGGTACTACAGCAGAGTGCTAATTGAGCATGGGAAATGTTATTACAAGGAGTAAAGTATAAGCATTTGAGAGGATTTCTTAGTGTGCACTAAACCACTATGCTCAGTGTGAGACAGACTTGGCACTTTGTACAGTGTGTGCCTGAGTCAGACGGCAGATCACTTTCATTTGAAGAGGAGGTAGGACTTACTTAGTAAATGTTTTTTATTTCTTTGTGAAATTTTGGATTGTAACTTCAGTGTGGTAGTAGTTGTATGCTGGGGCTAGGGGTCCATAAAAACACATTTTTTTAGCAGCAGTGTATTTATGATTATTTGACAATGCTGTAGAAATTCTATATTTAAAACCATGCAGAAATGTTTCCTCCTAAATACACAAATGGTAGATGCCCTTTTGGCAGATATGCATTTTATATATATATATATATATATATATATATATATATATATATATATATATATTACATTCCAGTTTACTGCCCCTTTATGCAAGGACTTTACATCTGCATAAAATTTTATACTCTCAGACTAAGATTGCTCAGTGTTTGAAATGAGACAGGTTATCTTAAAACTGTTCAGTTTACACTACAGCTGACTTAGTTTTGAAATACATACCAACAAGCCTAAATCCTGTATTTAACCAGATCTAATGGTATGAGTACCACAGCTTATGGTCCCACCAAGACCATATAGAGTACAGCATTTTCAAAATCCATAAGTACAGCTTACAGATGGGAAAATTTGTACACTATATTTGAAGTGGTGCTCTTGGTTGGGGAAAATGGGAAAAAAACAAAAAACAAACATATGTCAACCTTTTAAAGGTACTTTTCTTCATCTAGCCATCTACACAGCTCATTAATGTACAATTTTGAATTCACAGAATTATTTTTGTTTGCACATTTACAAATATGATTCTTTAAAAAGTGATCTCTTAATTTCTGCATTTTTTTTTATCATGCATGTCACACACTGTTGATTTAGGGGATGCAAGGTGCATACATGTTTCCTCCTGTGAGTGTTTCTGTGGGTGTATGTGTTTATGTCTTTGTGCTTTGGTTTGTGTCTCTATGTGTATGTATTTTTTATCTGTGGGTCTCTCTGTGAGGGTGGGTGTGTATGTCTTTGTGCATTTTCTGTGGATGTCTGTGAGGGTGTGTGCATATGTCTTTGAGCTTTTTCTATGGGTGTTTCTGTGAGGGTGTTTGTGTGTATGTATGTATGTATGTCTGTGTTTTCTGTGGGTGTCTCTGTGAGTGTGTGTGTATGTCTTTGTGTGTTTTCTGTGGATGTCTCAGTGAGGGTGTGTGTATGTATGTCTTTCTGTGTTTTTGATGTGGCTGTCTCTGTGTGTGTGTATGTCTTTGTGTGTGTATGTGTGTATATGTCTTTGTGTGTTTTCTGAGGCTGTCTCTATCGGTGTTTCCTTGGGTGTATGTGCAAGTTTGAGTTTGTGTGTGTGTGTCCATTGTCTGTTCCTTTTTAGGACATTTTGACCTTACTACTAATTATTCACATCTTTCTACAGACTTTGAGACTAACAAGACCTTTCCGGAAGTAACCACTCCACCATTTAACCTTTAAATTATTGTTTAGGCAGTTCAGGGCCCTTCCTTTCAGGCACTGCATGCTGTTGTCATAATTTAGTTGTCATCTTCCTTTACAAAAAGATAATCAGAACTCCATATTTTGTTTTTTAAATCTCCTTTTTTTTAAAAAACTGTAGTTTACCTCATTACTTGTCAGGTCAATGTAAACAAGTGCTAAGTGTCTGTTTGGGTTTCTGTGTCTGAGTGTGTTTCTTTGCATGTCTGCTAGAGTGTCTATATGTGAATCCTTATGTGTGAGTGTGTTTGTGTGTTTCAGTGTATGAGTGTGTCTGTGTGTGTGTGTATGTTACTACCTTTACAACATTTCCAAGTTTAAATAGACAATTAAGAATAAAGTGCATATACGTTTAAGTCACTTGGTCAAAAATTGCACATGTCAAAGGAGGGGGGGGGGGGGGCCCTGATCAATGGTTGAGTCAGGGGCCCCAAAATTTCTAGTGGCGGCCCTGACAAGCGCTTCTAAGCATTCTGAAGCCCAATTCCTCTCAGAGTACAGTGTTTGTCAGAGGGATGTGAAGAGAGTATCACCTATTTAATTTTATGGTTTTCCTCGCAGGAAATCTTTTCAAGCGTTTCTCCGTTATCGGTCGTAGGGATTCATCTCCTACCTCCCTTTTCAGATCGACGATATACTCTTATATACCATTACCTCTGCTGATAGCTTTCCGTACTGGTTTGGCTATCTGCTATATGTGGATGGGTGTCTTTCGGTAAGTATGTATCATTATTTAAGACACTCTCAGCTATGGTTTGGTGCTTTATGTATTATATATAAAGTTTTAAATATGTATTTTACTTATATTTGCCATGAGTCAGGTCTATGTGTATTTCCCTTTGCAGTCCAGCAGTTTTGTTATGGGAATCATGTTTTAGGATGTTTGTCTTACCTGGGGTATAGTCTTTTTTTAAATTCAATTTGACTTGTTTTTTTCTTTAGAAAACTTGCGGGTAAATTAGGCTCGCGAGGGCGCAAAATGCTGTTATTTATTGCGTCATTCTTTGCGCGAGAATTTTTTTGGGTGTGAATGTGCATCTGT
This sequence comes from Bombina bombina, assembly GCF_027579735.1. Classification (NCBI taxonomy): domain Eukaryota; kingdom Metazoa; phylum Chordata; class Amphibia; order Anura; family Bombinatoridae; genus Bombina; species Bombina bombina. Next base: position 877,030,849 of record NC_069503.1, on the reverse strand, counting down.
CGTGACGCAAGTTCGTCATTTTCTGCGTTTTAGTTGAGGCTAGGTTGTTTGGCGCAAAATTGTTTTTTTTATGACGCGAGTTGTGTCATTTCCGTATGTTTGTTGGCGCCAAAAAAATTCTCAACTTCCTTTTGCGTTGGGCGTCATACTTGGCATCAAAAAATTTAGTTTTAGTTTACCTCACTTCCTATATGCTCCTTGCCTTCTTTATGCTCAGAGGGCTATGCTATTTGCTTTTTTTGCCAATTTTAGCATTTGCATTTTTCCCCATTCCTCAAAACTGTTATATGTGGAAATAAGATATTTCTGTTTAATGTTGTTTTTCTTTTTTTATTATTTTTTTTATTTTACAAGATGTCTCAATCTGATCCTGTCTCAGAAGCTGTTGTAGGAACCATTTGGGGAATTTTAGTCTGATTATTCGAATGGTGCTTCTCATTAGACATGGCGGGTTATCTCCTGTTTGTCATTTGTTGAAATCTTTCCCAGTTTTATTGAAAGATAGGGCTCCGTTTGGCTCGTCCTGCGGGTAGGCCTGTGTCTTTTGGGCGTTAACCTTCGGGTTGCCTTATATTTTATTTTGTATCCGATGGGATGTCTTTTAGTTGTGTTTGTTTCCTTCTGGAACCATCTGGGATCGATACTCTTTGTTACTTTTACGGAAGTGTGTGGGAGAGTTTATGCAGCTTGCCGGTGAGTACAGGCTGGTCCTGTCGGGTTCGTTCGGTTTTGTTGCTGTTCAGACCTGTGGCGCTGTTTTCTGCTGGACTGGTTCGGTAGTAGCGCTGAGTGCTCAAGTTATTGTTTTTTATGTTCAACTAAGCATTAGAGAGGACCTGTGCGTTCGCGAATCGGGAAAGGATTGTTTCAGTCCTTATAGCCTTCAGTCATAGATGACCGGGCAGGGAAGTGTTCCGCTGCATCACTCTCTCTGACATCTGATTTCATCAGGACCTAGAGTTTCCTCCTCCATGTGGGGGAGGGCTGGCGGGCGTAGCGCCCCGTTACCATTGGTGAGTGGTTTGGCCTTCTGTTTTAGGCTTCTGGATGGTCCTATTGGGGCTTGATCCAACAGCTTGTAGGTAGCTGTACAGCATGCAGAGGGTTTTTGATTTTGAAACCTGTTGCAGATTTTGGCACCTTAAGGGGGTGCGTGTAAGCTGTTTCTAGTGTATCTAGATAAGACTCTTACTCTGGGCGCGTAGGGTCTGTCTGAGTTATGAAACCTTTGGGTCTTCTTCCATTGTCTCCGGGTGCTTAGATCTCCTTTTGGGGATATGTGTTCTGAACGTTGGTTGATCCCTGTAGGGACTTGCTTAGCTCAGGCTTTCCCGGAGCTGGGAAGGTTTAGCACCTTTCTCTTCCCTGTGTTCTCTGCCTGTGTGGAGGTGATGGGGAGACTAGCCCTGCTAGTAGGGTTTTGGGAACTCAAAGTATCCCTTCTGTTGTCCTGAGGCTTTGTGAAGTCCCTTCGTTTGACTTCTATCCTTGCTCCTTGGAAAGTTGGACTTTACCTAGGGGTAGTTCCTTCCTTTGGTCGGGGCTTTCGAGTTCTCTTCGCTGTCCGGATTCTCTGGATATGCCCTTTGTCTGTTTTTTTGGCCAGTCGGGGTGTTTAGTTCCAGGGTATAGTTGCCTGAACTGTTAGGTACCCGGACCTGTTTTTCTCCTGAGTCTGCCTCTTTCTGGGGCTTCGCTCCTTTCCCAGTTTTTGGTTGTTTTGGATCTCAGGGCTGGTCAAGATGTTCCACGATGGTGGAAACTGGAGCTATGTCCTTGCTCCATCCAACGGACCGGGTCAGGGTTGGCCCGGTTTACCTGGGTATTTAATACTCCTTGCCACAGAGTAACCCATGTCACCTGGGGTTAGCTGGGTGGCTTGCACCTCAAGAATGGGGGTTTCTACTCGGCTGCTGGCACTGGATTCCAGTTTCTGGTGTGCCTTATGGTTGCATTCCCCTGTTAGTTTGCCAGTGTACCCGTGTATTCTCTGCTCTGCAGGCGAATGGGTTGGCTGTGCCTCTGTTGGGCGAGCTATTTATGAGGGGGTCCTCTCTAGGAAATTTACAGGATTTTTTTTCCCGTTTAGCCGGTGGTTTCGGGCCTTGAAGACGGTTATTGCACTTCCGGCCTTTTCCCTTTTTCTTTAGGGGGGATATTCTCTTCTTAGGGAGACGGAGTCCTTAAATGGGGCTTCTCCTGATCGGGAAGTGGAAGGTGGACTTGGTTCCACCTAGAACTTTGCTGGTTCCATGTCAGACTGTGGGGCCTGTTTGATAGATCTGGTTTCAGAGTAGGGTTGTACTTATACTCTGGGGGATGGCTCTGCCATCTTTACGCTCGTTCCTATACCAGTTTTGGGATTTTTATTCCTTTATATTGGTGGCCCAACTGGGTCTGCAGGTCAGGATGCCCGAGTGGATTATGGGTCACAGTATTCTTTGGGATGGGTGAGCTTGTTGAGTTTATTCTGATAGTCAATAAAAATGAACAAACCGGGGAGTTCGCTTCAATAAAAACATCTTTATTTTCCTTAACAAATTTAAAAGCTATACAAACAGCGTCTCCTTCTTCGCTGTACTCTTACAGGCTTCCGGATGTGTCGGCAGCATCACAGGCCAGCTGACGCGTTTCAGCCTATGGCCTTAGTCTTAGCTGTGTGACCTGCCTATCCGGACTAAAAACTTATATCATACGTCCTTTTCAAAGATAGGTTAAAACTTACTGACATTGCCGACCCAGCCCCTTTGCCAAACCTTTCATATAGTTGTACATAATAGCAAATCCTTACTTACACATGAGTTCACCTTTTTTGAAAAGTAAGTGTATGCATTTAATTCATTTCAGGGCTGGTTTCTTGCCTGTACAAATGTTTAAATTGCAAAACATTTTGCAAAAAAAATCTCTTATCTATCACATTTATTCTTAATATATTAATGTTTACACAAATGGATGGGATGTTAAGTGTATTTTCCTAATTTATCCATCAAATATAACATTATGGGTCTATGCCCATAGTCATTTCCCTTATCCATAAATTTGTTGGACCTTTTACAATTACGCAATTACAAACTTATATGTCCAATGGTGACTGTACCTTGCAACTTTTAATAGCAGCAGGGAATAGCTGCAATATTGTAAACTATATCCTGGCTAAATAAACAAGAAATTTGTGGATAAAAGAGTATGACAGGAGTTTGTTCCGGTAGGGTTGTTATTCTATTCTGATAGCTCAGTCTGTTGGGAGATGTTTTTTTCCTTTCTCGTTGCTCCTTTGACAGGAGATGGTTTCCTCTTCCTTTGGGTTCTGAGGGTATTCTCTCCTTCTCGGGGGGCCTCGATGGAGGCTTTGTGTTCCCCTTTTTAAGGACCTTTAGGTAGGTCCGGCAGCTTAGGTTGCCTGGCGTGTGCCCTCTGTTGGGGGCTGTTTTGTGCGGTCTGTTTTGTGATGACTGCTTCTTCTTCTTCTTTGCAAGCTTCCTCTGTGTCGTCCTGTTAGGGACTCTGTGTTCTCGAACTTGGGGTTTCGCCTGGGTCTGTTACACACTCTTTCACGGTCGAATACTTAGGTATTCTAGGGCAAGCGCTGGGAGGTTTTTGCCTCTTTAGTTGCGTTACTTGCTTGCAGGATGTTGGGGAGATATCTTGGTCTTCGTGCCCGGTTTTTATCCCGGGTTTCGCCTGGTATAGGCGTGGCCTCCTTCCCTGTTAGGGTTCATTTGTGTGTGCTAGGCCCACTCTTGGAGGTGCTGTTTTTGTATTAAGGGCCTTTCGGTTTCCTCTGTCCTCTTTTGCCTTGTTCCCCTAGGGGATTTCGGCTTCTTTACCCTTCATTTGGTAGGGCGTGAGTGGGGGGGGGGGCATCTTTTGAAAGACGGTATCTCTTGGAGGACTGTTGGCTCAGTCAAGTTTGTTTTGCGGTCTCTAGTTTGGCTCTGGACTGGCTGCGAGTCAGTGTCACTGGGGCTTTTCCTTTGAATGTTTTTTTCTCTGCTTTGGACTAAGCGGGATTTTTTATTTGGGTAGAGGTTCAGGCTTGGTGCTCTCAGTATGGGCCGCCTATTGTACCCTCCCGTCTTGGCATTCAGTGTCCTCTATAGCTTGGGTATTGTTTCCCAAAAGTAATGAATGCAGCTCTGGATTCTTTCTATTGAAGAAGAAAAACATAAATTATCCTTACCTGATAATTTCCTTTCCTTTTAATGGAAAAAGTCCAAAGCTCCCCACCCGTAATTATATGTGGGGCGTCCTTATATTCTTCTGGCACCTTTTTTAACCCTGATATTTCTTCTACTGTTCCTTGTTAATCGGCAGAATGACTGGGAGATGTGGGGAGTTGGAGGAGTATTTAAGCCTTTGGCTGGGGTGTCTTTGCCTCCTCCTGGTGGCCAGGTTCTTAATTCCCAAAAGGTAATGAATGCAGCTGTGGACTCTTTCCTTCAGAAGAAAAGGAAATTATCAGGTAAGCATAATTTATGTTTTATGTAAGAACTTACCTGATAAATTAATTTCTTTCATATTGGCAAGAGTCCATGAGGCCCACCCTTTTTATGGTGGTTATGATTTTTGTATAAAAAGCACAATTATATTTCCAGTTCCTCTTTTTGTATGCTTTTTTACTCCTTATTTTTTCACCCCTCTACTTGGCTATTCGTTAAACTGAATTGTGGGTGTGGAGAGGGGTGAATTTATAGGCATTTGGATGTTTGGGAAACGTTGCTCCTCCTAGTAGGATTGTATATCCCATACGTCACTAGCTCATGGACTCTTGCCAATATGAAAGAAATGAATTTATCAGGTAAGTTCTTACATAAATTATGTTTTATCACGACATACACCACTTTTAAAATTACAAATAAAATATGCTACCTGGGAATAGCTATCTCTCCTATCCAGTCTGACTTATACGACCTTAGCTATATTCCCCTTCAAAAGGAATCCCAGACCACCCTTGAATTATGGCATAAACAGGGCCATCTTTCTTGGATGGGACGCATTAACGCAATAAAAATGAATCTTCTCCCTAAATTCCTGTACCTGTTTCAGGTCCTCCCCCTGGACATTCCTCAGTCATACTTAATACAACAACAAAAAATGTTTGATTCTTTCATCTGGGCTCAAAAACGTACTAGAGTAACCAAAAATACCTTATACCTTAACAGAGAGCATGGCGGACTGGGTGCCCCAAATCTTACTGCCTATTTTAAAGTAGCTCACCTTGTACGAATAAATGCATGGAAACACCCTCAACCTGATAAGCCCTGGGTGCAGTTAGAATACTCTCTAATTGGCTGTTATAATCTTGGAGACTTATGTTGGACTCCATCCAAATATAGACCGCCAGAAGTTTATACAAATTATTATGTTGCCGCTAAACTGAAAATATGGGATAAAACCCTTGCCTCAGATGGCAGGGGAGTTTTTCCTCCAGCTTGTTCGGAAGTAGTATTTTGTGCTGCATGGTTCTAAAGGTGGCTTGCTAGTTAGCGACAGTAGCACTAATCTATTTCAAATTTCTCATGTAAAAATTTTAAAGTGCGACAGTAGTGATTTTTCTCCGGTAATAATATGACAGTGTTTAATAATTTCTATGTTATTTCATGGAATATTGACAGGGATGTTTGTGTCCTGTGATTTTCGTATTTTTCCCTAATGCTCACTTTGTTCCAAGTTTTAGTTTATGCTTACATGTTGCCAGCATATGAAGAGCTGGCGTTACCTACGTATACTACACAAGCCAAGAGTACACATACTTATGATATAATTTCCTTCACTTAAAGGGATAATAAAGCAAAATTGTTTCTTTCATGATTCAGATAGAGCATGCAATTTTAAGCAACTTTCTAATTTACTCCTATTATCAATTTGTCTTCGTTCTCTTGCTATCTTTATTTAAAAAGCAGGAATGTGATGCATAGGAGCCGGCCCATTTTTGGTTGAGAACCTGCGTTATGCTTGCTTATTGGTGGGTAAATGGCAGTCTCCAATAAGCAAGCACTATCCATGATGCTGAAACTAAAATGGGCTGGCTGCTAAGATGTACATTCATGATTTTCAAATAAAGATAGCAAGAGAACAGAGAAAAATTGATAATAAAGTAAATTAGAAAGTTGATTAAAATGGCATGCTCTATCTGAATCATGAAATAAAAAATGTGGGTTCAGTGTCCCTTTAAGTATTAGTTACTTTTTCATAACTATCCCAATAAAGAATTTTCTATAGTTAGAGAATTGGGGTTATTTTCATGTTATACTATAGGAGTATAAGATTGGAACAGAGGTCTGTTCCTATTTATATTTCTTTCTAATTAAACGGTGAGTCCACAGATCATCAATAATTACTGTTGGGAATATCACTCCTAGCCAGCAGGAGGAGGCAAAGAGCACCACAGCAAAGCTGATAAATATCACTTCCCTATCCACAATCCCCCAGTCATTCTCTTTGCCTACAGTACAAGGAGGAGGTGAAGTTTTTAGGTTTCTGATGAGATTTTTTCTTCAATCAAGATGTTATTATTTTTAAGCAGATTAGGTTTTCTCTGATTTTTCCTGGGGTCTAGCCTTAGTCCACGTCAGTCTCTTCAGTAGGGCAGTGGTTGCTTTTGAGCAATTGGGAACTTGGTAGGTACAATCCTCTCTGCGTTTTCCCAAGGTTGTTGCTGCCCTGATCAGAAAGCCTGAGTAGGTTTACTCAGATTCTTTCCTTTTTTCCACAGGACCATGTTAGGTATGACAGCCTCTTAAAACTAGGTGAGCTGTCCTGCTGCCGGACAGACTTTTTTTCTGGTAAGTGCCATTTTTCTTTTTCTTGGGAAAAAGAACAAGCAGGAAAAATTTGGCACTTCAGTAGTTAACTACTGCTTGTACAGGGCGCTTTATATTACCCAGCTAAGGAAGGGTTAATTTATGGGCAGTTTGGCAGGCACTGGGAGACAGTGAGGAGATATATTTTATTTTGAATTGGTGGCTTAGCTGTGTTCTTTGCTCCAGTAGAGATCCGGCCAGCACTGCTACTTTATTATTGCAGCCATGTTCTCCCCCTTCTCAATACTACGACCGCCGGGACCGCTCCTGAACTTAAAAGGGGAGGGTCCTTGTTAGAGGCCGGTTAGTCTTTTAGGCGCGCTTTCAGTTGCGCTGTCGGCTTGTGTTGGTGACGCAGTTTTCGGCTGCTCCGTGGGTGAAATTCATGTCTAAGCCGTTAAAAGTCTGAAACAGACTTTTGGAAGTAAGACTCATTTTCTTCTGGCTGCAGGACAGGTAGGCACCTCAGTGAAACTACTGAGGTGTTTGGGTTACCTGGGGTTTATTGCGGGCTTTGCTCTTTTCATTAAAGATTAATTTAAAGGCACAGTACACTCTTTAGGTGTCTTCTGTATCGGATATGCTGCAGCATTCTCCTCAAGCGTCCCAACCCTTTCAGTCTCCACATGCAGTGCCCTGCAGTTCCTCTAATAATCCGGTAGGATTTTCTTTGCAGGATATTGCTACCCAGTATTTTCTGTGGTATCTGAGGCATTGTCTGCCTTTCCCATGTTGCAGGGGAAGCATAAAAAGAAACTTAAGGAATCAGTGTGTAAGGTTTCTGATCATGTTGTGGCTATCCAAGATGCTTTCCAACATGTCAGAGGAAGAAGACACTTTGGTAGCTTCCGAGGGTGAAATCTCAGATTTGGCAGTATAATTCCTTCTTCTGATGCTGAAGTTGTTTCCTTCTATTGACACACAACTATTTCTTCTTTGAGGGGGTGTTTTATCTCCAGAGATGCGGGACAGCAATGGGCGCGAAGTTTGCGCCCTCTTTCGCCAATCTCTACATGGGATGGTGGGAGCTGTCCCGCATCTATGGGGATGAGAACCCCTTCAGGAGAAATATCCAATTCTACCGGCGTTACATTGATGATCTGCTCCTGGTGTGGAGAGGCACAGGGGAAGAAGCCAAGTCTTTTGTGAATTGGTTAAATCACAACGACTTCGGGTTGGAGTTCACTTTTGAACTAAATAAACAACAGATACATTTTCTGGACCTCACTTTGAGAGGTATTCCCGAGGTTGGAGTAGTTACTGAAGTCTTCAGAAAACCAATAACAGGCAACACTCTACTCCACGCCAGGAGCAGCCATCCTAAACAGGTTTTTAGATCGGTTGCAAAGGGTCAGTTTACCCGACTGAAGCGCAATTGCAGTGACTCTAAGCAGTATGAACTACATGCTGAAAAGTTAACTGATCGCCTGAAGGCAAGAGGGTACAAATTGTCTGAGATCAACAAAATTAAGAAGGAGGTATCCTCCTCTAGTAGAAAACAATTATTGGAGAAATCGGAAACAAATGTATCCAATAGTGACCAGATTTATTTTGTAACAGACTACAGTACCCAATACAATAAAATATGTCAAATAATAAGAAAACACTACAGACTATTAGCAGCAGATGACTCATTAGCCAGTGTGATAGAGCAAGGCTGCAAATGTTCCTTTAGAAAGTGAGTCACGATGGGCAATCTATTGGCACCTACACAATTAAAAAGTAAACGGAGAGAACAAACAAGCTCTTGGCTTAGATGCAAGGGTGTTTTCAGGTGTCATAATTCTACATGCAAAGCATGTGAACACCTATTGGCAGGCAATGGATTCAGATGCAGCACAACAGGCACTGAGTACAAACATGACAAATGCATGAATTGCAGAAATATCTTTGTAATTTACTTAGCGGGCTGTGTGGCATGCAATCTACAATATGTAGGCATGACCACAAGGGAAGCACGGGTCCGCATCAGGGAGCATTTATTGGATATCAAGGCGGGCCTTCTAACTACCCCCCTCGTCCAACATTTCAAATTGTTCCACAATAAAGATAATACTTATTTTAAATGGACAATTATTGAGACTATAGAAGCGGGGCGAAGAGGGGGAGATAGGGAGTCTGTGCTTGCCAAAAAGGAGATATTTTGGATCTTCAAATTAAAAACAAGGTCTCCAACAGGCCTAAATTCAGGCTATGACCTCATCAATCATTGGATTTAATATAGCACGCCTTAATATCTGAAACAAACATTCAAATAATCTTCCCACACATTATTTATAAAATCTGTGATTCAGTCTGTATTAATAATTTAATTTCTGAGGGTTACCAAGTGTATTCAAATGAACTGTGACCATGGACATTTAATTTAGTCATATGGTAGCATAACTGAATATGGCCTCTTTTAAAGAAAAGGGAAAGAAAGAAAAAATAAGTAACCCTTGCATTATAGTATTCGATTTTCATAACAGACTAGTTTTGGGGGTTATTTTAGTGGTACTCAATACTGAGGGATGACAATATTAGCCAACTAGCTTTAGTGAGCTTCATAAGTACTTTTGAAGCCTTAAAATACGAAACGAAGGAAGAATTTAGAAATTACAACTAGACAATGTCAGATATAAATTTAGAAATTTCTAAGCGTGCATAATATTGTCACCCTTAGTTCACTTGATACGTATCATTCACATTAACAATAGTAACATAACTTATGCAAAAAAAGTTTTAAAACAGAGAGAGTAGAAAATATTGCTGTATATAAATATTCGGTGCTACCCTTAATAGTAATATGAAACAACAAAATAAGAAAGATATAATTAGGACATATGTGAATGTCCCAAAAAAAGTAAGGGATTAAACAGAAACATACGAAATATTAATTTGAAAAAATCCAATTTCTTTATTTAACCTTCCCACTTCACATTCAGTGATTAGTCTGTTGCACCGGGCTGCGGTAGTTGGAGCAACATCTAACAATTTAAAATAAAACTAAAGGTAACAAAAGCTGACAAAATCTCTAATTCCCTATGCATACGTATGCAAACTAAAGATGATACAAACTATAGGATAATATATGTGAAGAAATGTGCACAATGTCAAAAAACACAGATATATCCAAAATGTCAGGCTAACAGCATTACATACTGCAAATAAACATAATAACAACAGCTTAACAGTCCATGTTCCCACTGTAAATATAGAAAATGGCTATTGGCAACCATATAGTGGTAGTTCACAGAAGGTATCAGTAAATGAAAGACCGCAACAGAACCTGCTGCACACTAGGTAAAAAAAACGATACAAAGGTTGTATGAATATAAGACAGTACTTATCTTTCCTCCTTCAAAGCATAGTTGCGATAGGGCTCTTTACTGATCCGTGATTCCTCGGCGTGTGACGTAACCCCCAGTGGGGGTGGCCAGATCGTCACTGAAACTTGAGCCAATCACACCTCTGTATATCCTTGTCAGGACGTCCAAGATAGATACCAGGCTGTATTGCTGACTTTGCACACTTCAGGTAGTTAAGCACCGCCTCTGTTAGCTGTCCTCAAGCTGCAACGTTGATTCCTGATGTCAATTCACAGGCACAACATCCATGCGCTATTATTTCAGCGCAGATTCACAGTTCATAGACTTGTCCTGTTGTTTGCGATACCATCAGAGGCAGCAGTATAGGCTTAATTAAGTGCTGGAATAAGACTTCAGCTTTATAATGTCACCACCAAGACCTCAGAAAATAGTTAACATTTCCAAGGTGCTATACACATAGTGCCATGTGTATAGCACCTTGGAAATGTTAACTATTTTCTGAGGTCTTGGTGACAAGGATATACAGAGGTGTGATTGGCTCAAGTTGCAGTGACGATCTGGCCACCCCAACTGGGGGTTACGTCACACGCCGAGGAATCACGGATCAGTAAAGAGCCCTATCGCAACTATGCTTTGAAGGAGGAAAGATAAGTACTGTCTTATATTCATACAACCTTTGTATCGTTTTTTTGACCTAGTGTGCAGCAGGTTCTGTTGCGGTCTTTCATTTACCGATACCTTCTGTGAACTACCACTATATGGTTGCCAATAGCCATTTTCTATATTTACAGTGGGAACATGGACTGTTAAGCTGTTGTTATTATGTTTATTTGCAGTATGTAATGCTGTTAGCCTGACATTTTGGATATATCTGTGTTTTGTATTTTGACATTGTGCACATTTCTTCACATATATTATCCTATAGTTTGTATCATCTTTAGTTTGCATACGTATGCATAGGGAATTAGAGATTTTGTCAGCTTTTGTTACCTTTAGTTTTATTTTAAATTGTTAGATGTTGCTCCAACTACCGCAGCCCGGTGCAACAGACTAATCACTGAATGTGAAGTGGGAAGGTTAAATAAAGAAATTGGATTTTTTCAAAATAATATTTCGTGTGCTTCTGTTTAATCCCTTACTTTTTTTGGGACATTCACATATGTCCTAATTATTTCTTTCTTATTTTGTTGTTTCATAGTAACATAACTTAGTTCACCAATTATTTAAGTTTTACATTTGAACTTAGTCACAGAAAGACAGAGTTTTCTAAAAACATAGCATTAGCAAACTGGTTTGTGTATGCAATTTTTGTTCTACCGGGAAGGAAGTAGTTAACCCGGCCACAGCCATTTCAGCCAATAAAATGTTTTTACCCCCTTTTTAAAGCCCAGAGTAAGAAGGGAGTGTATGAGCTATGATTACGGCATGTAGCCGAAACGCGTAAGCTTGTATCACTGGAGGGCTGTTTCCACCATTCTGTGACCTGTTTTACCTGAATAATTGCTATTTTTGAATTGACCTAACCTGCGACTCCTGAAATCTGTTTCTACGTTAAGCTAGAACAACTCTGCATGCTACTTAAGGAGGTTTTGGCTACCTTAGACGACTCCGATACAACTGTCATAGTCAACCCTAAGAAATCTAGTAAGCTGATCAAGTACTTTTACCTGGTATTCCCTTTTCTCCAGCTCCAATTTTCAAGAAAATGTTTCCTTTAGCGGACTCTATTAAGGAGTCGTGGCAAACGGTTCCCAAGGTGGAAGGGGCGATTTCCACTTTGGCTAAGAAGACTAATATTTCCATAGAGTATAGTTGTTCTTTTAAGGATCCAATGGACAAGAAGTTGGAGGCATTGTTAAAGAAAATATATGTCCACCAAGGTCTCCAATGGCAGCCTTTCGGTGTGTATTGCTACTGTCACCAGCACTGCAGCTTTCTGGTTTGATGCGTTGTCTGATTCTATTCAGACAGATACTCCTCTTGAGTAGATCCAGGACAGGATTAAGGCACTTCAGTTAGCCAATTCCTTTATTACGGATGCTTCCTTTCAAGTTCTTAAACTGAGAGCAAAAATTTCTGTCTTTGCGGTCCTGGCTCGCAGAGCTTTATGGTTAAAGTCTTGGTCTGCGGATGTTTCATCTAAGTCCAAACTTTTGGCAATCCTATACAAGGGTAAGACCTTGTATGTTGTTTGGTCTGGTATGGCAGAAATTATCTCAGATATTACAGAAGGGAAGGGTTCCTTTCTTCCTCAAGATAAAAAGAATAAGCAGAAAGGACGTCAGAGTCATTTTCGTTCCTTTCGTAATTTTAGAGGTAAACCCACCTCTCCCTCCTCCAAGCAAGATCAAGTCAAGTCTTCCATGAAACCTAGCCAGTCTTGGAATAAGGGTAAGCAGTCTAAGAAACTCGCAGCTGATTCCAAGTCAACATGAAGGGTCGTCCCCCGATCCGGGAGCGGTCCTAGTAGGGGGCAGACTTTCTCTTTTCTCTCATGACTGGATAAGAGATGTTCCGGATCCTTGGGTGTTGGGCATCGTATTCCAGGGGTACAGGATAGAATTCAAAACCTTCTCTCCCACTGGCAGGTTTCTCATCTCCAGATTATCTGTAGACCAGATAAAAAGAGAGGCATTCTTACATTTAGTCAAGTAAGTAATAGTTCCAGTTCCTCCACAGGAACAGGGGCTGGGTTTTTACTCAAATCTGTTTGTAGTTCCCAAAAAGGAGGGAACTTTCAGTGTGTCTAAACAAGTTTCTCAAGAGTTCCATCCTTCAAGATGGAGACTTTTTGCTCCATTCTTCCCTTGGTCCAAGAGGATCAGTTCATGACAACCATAGACCTAAAGGATGCATACCTTCATGTTCCCATTCACAAGGATCATCACAAGTTTCTGAGATTCACCTTCTGGGACAATCACTTTCAGTTTGTGGCTCTTCCATTCGGCCTTTCCACAGCTCCCAGAATTTTCTCAAAGGTTCTGGGGGCTCTTTTGGCAGTGGTTCGGTCTTGGGGCTTTGCAGTGGTGCCATATCTGGATCAGGCACAGTCTTTTCAACAAACAAACTCTCATACGGAGATCTTGTTGTCTTTTCTTCGTTCCCTTGGATGGAAGGTGAATCTGGGGAAAAGTTCTCTGATTCCAGCTACAAGGGTAGTGTTCTTGGGGACCATAATAGATTCCCTATCAATGAAGATATTTGATGGAGGTCAGAAAAACAAAGATTTTTGACTCTTGTCTTGTCCTTCAGTCTTCTCCTCGGCCATCAGTGGCTCAGTGTATGGAGGTAATTGGTCTGATGGTGGCTTCCATGGACATCATTCTGTTCGCTCGGTTCCATCTCAGACCTCTACAATTATGCATGCTCAGACAATGTTACGGGGACTATGCAGATCTGTCTCCGTGAATAGATCTGGATCAGGAGACAAAAGACTCTCTTCCGTCGTGGTTGTCTCAGGGAACTTGCTTCTGCAGACCCGTCTGGGTGTGTGACCACGGATGCCAGCGTTCTGGTTTGGGGGGCAGTCTGGGGCTCGTTGAAGGCTCAGGGCCTATGGTCTCGGGAGGAGTCGGATCTTCCCATAAACATCCTAGAGCTGAGAGCGATCTTCAATGCTCTGCTGGCCTGGCCTCAGCTTTAGCCCAGTTTATCAGTTTCCAGTCGGACAACATAACATCGGTGGCGTACATCAATCACAAGGTTGGAACTCGGAGTTCCTTGGCCATGACAGAGGTGGCCCGAATTATTCAGTGGGCAGTGACCCAAAACTGCTGTCTTTCTGCAATCCACATCCCAGCAGTGGGAAGCGGATATTCTCAGCAGACAGACTTTTTATCCCAGGGAGTGGGAACTCCATACGGAGGTGTTTTCCAGTTTGACCCTCAAATGGGGGCAGCCAGAACTGGATCTCATGGCTTCTCTGCAGAATGCCAAGGTCCCAAGGTACAGTTTGAGGTCAAGGGATCCACAGGCAGTCCTGATAGGCCTAACTATAAAAACCTAATCTTCCCTGGAATTTCAGTCTAGCATATATGTTTCCTCCTTTCGCTCTCCTTCCACGAGTCATTGTTCGGATTAAGCAGGAGAGGGCGTTCATAATTTTCATAGCACTGGCATGGTCTTGCAGGATCTTGTATGCAGACCTAGTGGAAATGTCATCCTTTCCACCTTGGAGACTTCCTCTGAGGAAGGGCCTTCTACTTCAGGGTCCCTTCCTTCATCCAAATCTTGTTTCTCTGCAGCTGACTGCTTGGAGTTTGAATGCTTAATTTTAACCAAGCTTGGGTTTTCAGAGTCAGTAATTGAGACCTTGATCAAGGCTCGTAAGCCTGTGACTCGTAGGATTTACCATAAGATATGGCGTAAATATTTGTATTGGTGTGAATCCAAAGGATACTCTTGGAATAGAGTCAGGATTCCTAGGATTTTGTCTTTTCTCCAGGACGGTCTGGAGAAGGGTTTGTCGGTTAGTACTCTGAAGGGTCAGATTTCGGCATTGTCTATTTTATTGCATAAGCGTCTGGCGAATGTTGCAGATGTGCAATCGTTTTGTCAGGCCTTGGTCAGGATCCGGCCAGTGTTTAAACCTGTTACTCTTCCCTGGAGTCTTAATCTTGTTCTTAAGCTTTTACAGCAGGCTCCGTTTGAGCCTATGCATTCCTTGGATATTAAGTTATCATCTTGAAAAGTTTTGTTTCTTGTTGCTATTTCTTCTGCTAGGAGAGTTTCGGAACTCTCTGCGCTACAGTGTGATTCCCCTTATCTTTCATTCTGATAAGGTGGTTTTGCGTATTAAGTTGGGCTTCCTGCCTAAAGTTGTTTCTTTCAAGAACATTAATTAGGAAATTGTTGTTCCTTCTTTGTGTCCTAACCCTTCTTCTCATAAGGAGCGGTTATTGCATAACCTTGATGTTGTACGTGCGCTGAAATTCTATCTTCAGGCGACTAAGGAATTTTGTCAGTCTTCTGCCTTGTTTGTGTGTTTTTCTGGGAAACACAAGGGTCAGAAAGCTACGGCTACTTCGCTTTCTTTTTGGCTGAAGAGTGTTATTCGTTTGGCCTACGAGACTGCTGGACAGCAACGTCCTGAGAAAATCACAGCTCACTCCACGAGGGCTGTCCCTTCTTCTTGGGCTTTCAAAAATTAAGCTTCCGTGGAACAGATTTGCAAGGCTGCAACTTGGTCATCTTTGCATACTTTTTCCAAATTCTATAAATTCAATATGTTTGCCTCTGCTGAGGCTTCCTTTGGGAGAAAGGTTCTTCAAGTAGTGGTGCCTTCTGTTTAGTTTTCCTGTCTTGTCCCTCCCTTATCATCTGTGTCCTCTAGCTTGGGTATTGATTCCCAACAGTAATTATTGATGATCCGTGGACTCACCGTGTCATTAGAAAGAAAACAACATTTATGCTTACCTGAAAAATGTATTTATTTCTTGACACGGTGAGTCCACGGCCCTCCCTATTTTTTCAGACAGTTTCTTTTCTATGTAAATTTCAGGCACCTCTGCACCTTGTGTTACTTCCTTTCTCTCCTTTCCTTTGGTCGATTGACCGGGGGATTGTGGGTAGGGAAGTGATGTTTGTTTGATTTGCTGTGGTGCTCTTTGCATCCTCCTGCTGGCCAGGAGTGATAGTTCCAAAGAGTAATTATTGATGATCTGTGGACTCACCGTGTCAAGAAATAAATACATTTATCAGGTAAGCATACATTTTGTTTTTTCCTGTTCTAAGACAAGCCTCTATGACAGTGACAGTGTTAATTTTTAAGTATTTTACTTTTCAATAATTATAGCAAATATATTTTAATAGCCTCATGTCTCTCAGGATGATGCTGTTTAGGCAATGCCACAGCTTCCTCCTCAATCGTCCCAAGCCTTTATGGCGTCACATGCAGTGCCCTGTATTTCCTCTCAATTTCCTGGAGGAATTATTTGCCTGCAGAATTTGCTGCCCGGGTATCTCTTGCGGTATCTGTTGCATTATCTGCTTTTCCTTTACTAAAGGGATATCGTAAGAGGATTAATAGAGATTTAGATAGTAAGGTTTCTGTTCCACCTGCTGCTACATAGGTTGCCCGTCCTCATAGGTCTGATGAGGAGTATACGTCGGTAGCCCTTGAGGGTGAAATCTCAGATTCGGACAGTATAATTCCTTCATCTGATGCTGAAGTAGTATCCTTCAGATTTAAGCTTGAACACCTCTGTGTAATGTTTAGGGAGGTTTTGGCAAGTTGGACAACTACAATACGCCTGTCGTTGTCAACCCTAAGAAATCTAGTAGAGTTTTTAGTTACTACAAGGTTCCTTCCTCTGTGGAAGTGTTTCTTTTTCAGACCGTGCAACGGAGGTATTTTGCAGGAATTGGAGAAGTCAGGTACTCCTTTTCCCCGTCTCTTGTATATAAAATGTTTCCAGTCGCTCACTTCATTAACGGTTCTTGGTGCATGGTGCCTACAGTAGAAGGGGCTATTTCTACTCTGTCTAAGAGAACTACAATCACTATAAAGGATAGCTGCTCTTTTAGGATCAGTGGACTAAGCTGGAGGCTTATTTTAACTTTGTATTGCGACTGTGTCAAATGCGGCATCTTTTGGGTGCGACGCCTTGTCCGATTCAATTTGGTAGAGACTCCTTTGGGAGATCCTGGCCAGAAGCCAATTCTTTTATTTCTGATGCTACCTTACAAGTTATTAAGCTGGGAACCAAGATATCTGATTTCGCTGTGCTAGTCCACAGGGTGTTGTGGTAAATTCTTGGTCAGTGGAATTTTCCTCTAAATCCAAGCTTCTGGCGCTTTCTTACAAGGGTTAGACTTTGTTTGGTCATGGTCTGGCAATTTTTTTTCTTATTTTACAAGTGGAAAACGTTTTTTTTCTACCATCTACAGTCCAGATAAAAGAGAGGCATTTTTGAATTGCGTTTGGATTTTTTTCTCCATGGGAGTGTTAGTTACGTTCCTGTAAGGCAACAGGGTCTAGGATTCAAGATGGAAATCATTCGTCCCATTCTCCTTGGTCAAAGAGGGTCAGTTCCTGACTACCATAGACCTGAAGGGCGCATATCTTCAAGTTCATGAGATTTGCCTTTCTGGATAAACTCTTTCAGTTTGTGGCTATTTCCTTTGGCCTTGCCACGGCTTCCAGTATTTCCTCAAAAGTTCTTAAAACTCTTAGGTTTCTGGGATTTGCAGTGGCGCCTTTCTGAATGATATATTTGTTCAGACGCCATCCTTTCAAAAAGCAAATTCTCAACTGAGATCTTGTTTTTCTTTCTGCGTTATCACGGATGGAAAGTGAATCTGGAAAAGAGTCCCCCTGTTCCAGCTGCAGGGATATTTTTCTTAGGGACCATAATAGTTTTCCCTATCTATGAAAATATTCTGACAGAGGTCAGAAAATCAAAGACTCTTTCTTGTAGCCTCTTTCTGCAGTCTACTGTTCAGCCATTAGTAACACATGGTATGGAGGTCATTGGTCCGGTGGTTGCTTCCATGGACATCATTCCCTTTGCTCGTTTTCCGTCTGAGAGTTCTGCAGTTATGCATACTCGGACAATGGAACGGAGACCATTCAGAGCGGTCTCAGAGGATAGATCTAGATCAGTCGACAAGAGATTCTCTACCGTGGGGTTTTCTCAGGAGCATCTTTCTCAGGGCACATGCTTCTGGAGACTTTCCTGGGTGATTGTGACCATGGACGCCAGCCTGCTGGGCTGGGAAACAGTCTGGGACTCGTTTATGGAGAGAGAAGTCTGCTCTCTCCATAAACATCTTGGAGTTTAGAGCGATTTTCTATACTCTGATGGATTGGCCTCAGTTGTCCTTAGCCCGGTTTATCAGGTTCCAGTCGGACAATATCAGCTCTGTGGCTTACTTTATTTTCCTGGGAAGGAACACTGAGTTCCTTAGCCATTAGGTTGGTGGCTCGGATTGTTCAGTGGGTGGAAGCTCACAATTGTTATCTATCTGCCATCCACATTCCAGGACAACTGGGAAGCGGATTTCCTGAGCGGACAGACTCTTCATTCGGAGGTGTACTCCAGGTTAGCCCTTAAATGGAGGGTGCCGGAGTTGGACTTGATGGTGTCTCGGCAGAACACCAAGCTTCCAAGGAACTCTTAGTTCTTTCTAAGTGTGGTTTCTTTCATGTAATTAGCAAGAGTCCATGAGCTAGTGACGTATGGGATATACATTCCTACCAGGAGGGGCAAAGTTTCCCAAACCTTAAAATGCCTATAAATACACCCCTCACCACACCCACAATTCAGTTTTTACAAACTTTGCCTCCCATGGAGGTGGTGAAGTAAGTTTGTGCTAGATTCTACGTTGATATGCGCTTCGCAGCAGGCTGGAGCCCGGTTTTCCTCTAAGAGTGCAGTGAATGTCAGAGGGATGTGAAGAGAGTATTGCCTATTTGAATACAATGGTCTTCCTCTAGGTGATCTATTTCATAGGTTCTCTGTTATCGGTCGTAGAGATTTCTTCTCCTACCTCCCTTTTCAGATCGACGATATACTCTTTTATATACCATTACCTCTACTGATTCTCGTTTCAGTACTGGTTTGGCTATCTACTATATGTAGATGAGTGTCCTGGGGTAAGTAAATCTTATTTTTTGTGACACTCTAAGCTATGGTTGGGCACTTTATATGTAAAGTTCTAAATATATGTGTTTAAACTTATATTTGCCATGATTCAGGATAATCAGTATTCCTTCATTCAGACTGTCAGTTTCATTATTTTGGGATAATGCATATAAATATATATTTTTTCTTACCTTGAAAAATTTTCAATTGACTATTTTTCCTGCGTGCTGTTAGGCTCGCGGGGGCAGAAAATGCTTCATTTTATTGCGTCATTTTTGGCGCAAAATTTTGTCATTTCCGGCGCCGTAATTGACGCCGGAAGTTGTATTCAGACGATTTTTTGGCGCCAAAAAATGTGGGCGTCGGTTTTGGCGACAAAAAATATGAGCGTTGTACTTAGCGCCAATAATGTGGGCGTCATTCTTGGCGCCAAAAATGTGGGCGTCTTTTTTTGTTCCACTTTTTTTTCACATTATTTAAGTTTCTTTTATTCATTGCTTCTGGTTCTAGAAGCTTGTTATTTTGCATTTTTTTTCCCATTCCTGAAACTGTCATTTAAGGAATTTGATAATTTTGCTTTATATGTTGTTTTTTTCTATTACATATTGTAAGATTTCTCGTACACTGTTTCTGTTTCAAAACATACTGAGGGATTCCTGTTGACTGAGTTCAGTCCTACCAAAGCTAAGTTCATTTATTTTAAATGTTATAAATGTTTATCTTTAGCTATAGTTTGTTATAAGTTATCATGATAAACTTTTACATGCAGAATCCATTAGTATTTATGCTTTATGTATTGCTATTCTTTTTACATCTTATGTACAAGATATACTTAGAAAATTTATAAGAATATTTTTCTGATTCTATGTTAAAGGCTTTGTCTGATTTTGCGCCTTCTAATAAAATTTTTAGGTCTTTTTCAAGCTTCTTTTTTAATTGATGAAGTTTCAAATGACCAACAACATACTGAATTATCCTTCTCTGATGATGTTTTTTCTCATTCAGAATTTTCTTCATCAGATATTGACACTAACAAATCTACTTTTTTATTTTTTATTAAGAGTACATTTGTTTTTTGTTGAAAAGGTGTTGATTATTTTGGATATTGAGGTAACTAGTTCTTTTTCAAGACTAGCTAACATTTTATTTCTGCTTATTTTATCTTCTGTGTTTTCAGAGGTTTTTTTCCACTTATTCATACTAGGGAATGGAATAGGCTGAGAATTTTCTTCCTTCTTCAAAGGTTTTAAATTATATTCTTTGCCGGCAGTTAATTTCAATTTTGAGGGTTCTCCAATTTAATGGGGCTATCTCTACTCCTGCTAAATATACTGTTGTTTTTATAGCAAAATAGTATTTATTTTCCTTTTAGATGGTTGTATCTTATTTAAGGAAACTTATTTATTTTCAGGTACTTTTCTTGGACCTGTGATTTATTTGGATGATGTTGCAATTGCTTCATTTTTCTGTTTACTTTAAGATCAAGTATCAGATTATGTTTTATTTAGCATTGTTAAGGGACAAAGTCTACTGCTCATTTGAGGTTCAGACTAGGTGCTGTTGCATTTGTCTTGTTGTCTTGCATTTGTTTATGCAAGTCCGGTGTGTTGACTGGTCCTTTAACTGGACTAACATGCTAATAATTTCATTTGTATCTTCATTTTATTGAATATTTTCACAAATGAGGTTTAATCTGTCTTTAGCGGTTTTAGCTAGAAGAATTTTGTGATTTCTAAAAAATCCTAATTTCTTTTTTTCCAAGATAATCAATTATTTGGTTCATATTGGATTCAATTCTTAACTGTTACTCTGGGCTTCAAGATTGAGTTCTAAGACTAAAACTTTAAGCTTATTTTAGTTTGGTTGTTCTTACTAAGGAACAAAATTCTAAATTCTTACCCAAGTAACATGTTTTTAATTGGAAGTTTTTTAGTTCAAAATCAGCTCCTTAAATTTGCATGTATGTGCCGTATTCCAGCTTGGCTGGTAAGGGGCAGGTTAAGATTTTTTTTAATTTTATTTGGTTCTATTCGGTCCAATTTTCTTAGATTTTGGGTACAGAATAAAATTCAGATTAAAACCGTCTGTGAGAAGTCTTTTTCTCTCTATTATATTCCAGTAAGGCTAACACTTTCCTTAATGTGTTTCAGTCCTATATATTTTTGGTAATATTGAAGTGCGGCTGATCACCTGTTGGGGCTCAAGCGCTGCTCAGATCTGGAATCTTCTGGGGTATTTATTCCAGTTCCATTTTTAGGAACTGGGTTTTGGGGTTTTATTCAAAACTTTTCATTGTTCCAAAGATAGAGAATCTTTTTATTATATAAATGTACCATCTTTTAGATTGGTATTTATATGGTCTATTCTGCCTTTTTTTGGTCAGTGATAGCATTATTTGTTTTCATTAGATACAATAGATGCATATCTTCATTTTCTGTTTTCATTCAGATTATTTTTATTTTCTGAGACTACGGAATCTCATATGATTCAACTTTGTTTTTTCAGGACATGGTTAGAGGATCTTTTTATCAAAAGCTCTTGATTCCTCACACAAGGGTCACCTTTTTTTAGGTTTCCAGATAGATTGTGTCACTGTCTTTGTCTCTAACAGACAAGTGGTATTTTTATTGGGTTCCGTCTGTCGGTACCTTCAGTCTCTATTATTTCCTTCAGTTGCTATATATGCATGGAAGTTTAGGTCTTATGGCTGCAGCATTGGATTCAATTCCCTTTGCTCATTTTCATAGAAAACCTTTCCAGTTTTTTATGCTGAATAATGGTGCAGGGATTCTTGGATTTCACTTTTTAAATCTTCGAATTCTATGTTTATCTATCTTTGATTCGGTGGTTAAGATCACCATCATTTAGTTCTACAGGTCTCTTCGATTCTTTCAACCTGGACCATGATCTCTACAGATGCGAGTCTTTTAGGTTGGGAGGCTGTCTGAGGTTCTCTGTCAGCACAAGGGGTTTGGAAATCTCAGGAGGCGAGATTACCATTTGATATTTTGGAACTCCGTGCATTCTCAGAGTTCTTCAGTTGGTTTCTTTTGAAGAAGAGACGTTTATTGTTTTTTTCAGACAATGTCACATCTGTGGTGTATGTCAATCATCAGGGTGGGACTATCAGTCCTTAGGCTGTGACAAAAGTATCTCAGATATTTGCTTGGGCTAAATCCAGCTTCTGTGGTCTTTTTCCCAGGTATAGACATTTTGGAAGCGGATTATCTCTGTTAATCAAGCTTTACATCCGGGAGAATGGTCTCTTTACCCAGATATGTTTTTCAATTTTTTCAAATGTGAGGGCTTCCAGAAATAGATCTGTTGGCATCTCGTCTTAACAAGGAACTTCCCAGGGGCCTATTCAGGTCCGGGGATCCTCAGGCGGAAGTAGCGTATGCATTGACACTTCCTTGGAATTATCATTCTGCCTATATCTTTCCGCCTCTAGTTCTTCCAAAAGTGATTTCTAAAATTCTAATGGAGCGTTCGTTTGTACTGCTGGTGGTTCTAGCATGGCCTCACAGGTTTTGGTATGCGGATCTCATTCGGATGGCCAGTTGCCAACCTTGGACACTTCCGTTAAGACCAGACCTTCTATCTCAAGGCCCATTTTTCCATCAGGATCTCAAATCATTTTTTTTTTTTTTTTTTTTATTGAGGTTCGGCATATGATACAACATAATCAACTCGTCAAGTTAAATCTTTGTGTATACATTCATATCATTTAACATAACATATTTTTAAATCATACATGACTTGTTTTTCTCCCTCACCGGGATTAAGTATCTACCAACAGACGAGAAAAGAAAAACACTTGTTCTTGACCTTACTTTTTTGCAAACTGACAGTACTCCTTCCTCAAAGAAGATAAGAGAGAGAAACACAACAAAAGAAAAACAATTCTAATTTGCATAGATTGGATTTTTACTTCGTTAGAAATCTAAATACCTCAACACCAAAAAAAAACAGCCCAGGAGCACATAACGCTGAAACATAGGGGGGAGGGGAGGAAGGGCGGGGTGAGAGAAAGAGCAACAAAAGAGAGAAGAAAAAAAATAAATAAAAAAAAAAAAAAAAAACCCTAACATTAATCGGTACAACTGGCCCTCTCTGTTAGCCACGACCTAGGCAGTGCCCCAGATACAATTAGATTTAAAAATTGAGTTGCGTTCTGAAAAGGCTTTAGGAAATAACCCTGCTGCTCTGATGTCCAAGAACTAATCAGGCTTCCCCATTTTTTAAAATAATTCTTAAACTGCTTTTCTGAATCTACCTTAAGATTCTGCCTTTCTACAAACATCTGTGTTTTAATGATATTGGTAACTTCCCTCATACAGGGAATTTCTCTTTGTCTCCATTTTTTGAAAAGCAGACTACGCGCTACCAGTATAACTAAATTAACCAATTGTCTATCCCCCGTAATAGCCAAATTTTTAAGGAAAAATATATGTTCTGCCTGTAACTCAATTTTGCTCTGGAGGTGACAGTTCAGCCAATACTGCGCCTTTGCCCAGTATTGCCTAACTTTTGGGCAACTCCAGATACAGTGTAGAAGGTCTGCCCCTGCCCGGGTACATTTAAAACAGCTCCCTGCCTTTGACTCCCTCCATTTGGCCATTCTAGCTGGAGTCAAATAGAAATTATTTATGATTTTGCACTGAGGTTCTCTCCAGCTGATACATGAAGTCGCCTCGGCTGTAAGTTCGATACTTTGTAATATGTCCTCTCCTTGTAACCTTTCAAAATATTTATTAAATTTTCCCTTGACCAGGTCAATATGCTCCAACCCCTTATTTGTCAGAATTTTTAGATACCACCAGGAAATTGAACGTTTCCCTGCTTGATATAGTTTTAGGCCCGGTACTATTTGAGCCAGTCCCCATTCAGTTACCACTTCTCTATTAGCTCTTTCAATATAATGGCGTACCTGCAGGTATGCATAGAAATTATTGGTTGGAAGGTGATATTGTTCTACAAGACTCTGAAAAGTACGGGTTTGACCATCCCTATCATTTTTTAGTTTCGCAAAGTAAGTTAGGCCTTTCTCCCTCCAGTCAAAAAATACTTTATGGTTAAAACCTGCTGGGAAATCCACACACCCGATAATCGGTAAAAATGGGGACACACGAAATTCCTGTCCCACTAAAGAGCAGTATAACTGCCACCCTTTAATAATATTGGCAAATGTTAACATACTATCTACATTCTGGGGCAGCTTCCTGTATGGACAATGTAGCATGGCTAGGGGACTAAAGGGTCTAATCAGCTCCGCGTCTAACTTATAATATGTTACGTATTCTGATTTAGTAAGCCAGTCTAGTCCGAATTTGGCCAGCGCTATTAAATTATAATATTTAATATTTGGAATAGAGAATCCCGCATATGATTTAGAGTTGCTCATTTTATCTATAGAGATTCTTGGTCTCTTCTTCCCCCAAATGAAGGAAGAGCAGGCTTTATTATATTTAATGATGTCTTTCCTTGTAACGAGGAGAGGTAAGTTTTGCAACAAAAATAAGATTTTAGGAAATATGATTGTCTTAATTATCATGCATCTAGCCGAGATTGACAAAAAAAGTAGGTTCCATTTATTCAGATTAGCTTGAATTTTATCAAAGAATTCCTTGAAGTTTAATTGATACCAATCCCTGGGGTTCCTAGAAATCTTAATCCCTAGATAATTGATGGCTTTTACTTCCTTAAAAATATAATTGTGACTTTGCCTTGTTTTGTTAACCCATAATAGCTCTGATTTTTTGGGATTAATTTTATAGCCAGAAAAAGTGCTGTACTCTGTAATAATTTCCAAAACACATGGGATGGAGTTTACCGTGTCTTGTAAAAATAGTAATATGTCGTCGGCGTATAGCGAAATGAGTAAAGTCTCCCTACCAATCTTAACTGGTTGTATTGTTTGACGTAGATATACTGCCAAAGGTTCTAAGGCAAGGTCAAATAGAAGCGGGGATAGTGGGCAACCCTGACGGGTTCCTTTTTCTAGAATAATATGTTGCGTTAATTCCCCATTCACTAGAAGCTGTGACCTAGGTTTCTTATAGACCATTCTCACCAGATCGACCAAGCGGCCAGAGAAACCAAAGTTTTCAAGGGAGGTTATGAGATAGTTCCATTCAATGGAATCGAAAGCTTTTTCAGCATCTATGGTAATTAAAGCAAAATCTTTTTCCTTATTATTATGACCTTCCCTTCGGCACTGTTGGCCGATCTGGTGAAAATGGTCCACAGCTGTCAATACTCTTCTCATGTTCCGAACCGAGTTCCTGTTTGGAATAAATCCAGCCTGGTCCGTATGTATCAATTTGCCTATGACTCTCTTTAATCTATCAGCAATGATTGACATCAGGATTTTATAGTCCTGATTTAACAGGGAGATTGGGCGATATGCCGATAGATCCTCTGGCTTTTTGCCTTTCTTGTATATCAAGGTGACAATTGAGTCTGAGAAGTAAGGAGATTTTAAGGCCTGTGATAAGTAATAATCATTAAATAGCTTCTTTAATGTGGTGCCAATTGTAGCTGATAGAGTTTTATAAAATTCGATCGGGAGACCATCAGGGCCTGCTGCTTTTCCAGATTTAATCTTTTGTATTACTTTGGCAATTTCTGACTCTGTTATAGCCGCATTAATCTGTTCTAGATCACCTGCTGATATATTAGGTAGTTTGATTTTTTCCCAAAATTTTGCCTTAGCTCTTTCATCTATTCCACCGCTGGTATATATGTTATGAAAGTACTTATAGAATGCTTCCCTGATCTCTGTCGCTTGAGTTATTACCTTGTTACCATCTTTTATTGTTGCTATGATGTTTTTCTTTTGTCTGAACTTTACTAATTTAACCAGGTGTTTGGCTGAAACCCCCTGATATCCTTGAAACTTAGCCCTTGCTTTGAGATCTTCCCCTGCCCATTTCTCTCTAAGAAAATCCTCCCTTACGTTTTTGGCAGAGATATATTTACTCCATGTGACTGGATTTGAAGAATGGAGGTATCTGTTATATGCGTTCCTAAGCTGATTTGCCAATTGTAACTCTCTAGCTTTCAATTTACGTGTTAGCTTGACCATGTATCCCTTGATTTCTCGACGCATGACGGCTTTCCCTGCTTCCCAGAAGGTTTCTGTTTTGTTGGTATATCCTTTATTCAGGTCACAGTATTCTAACCATTTTCTATTTAACCAATTAGTAAACTGTATATTTTGACTCATATAAGCCGGAAAGTGAAACGAATTCCCAGGTCTTCTAATCCTCTTATCTGGCCAGACCCGCAAACTTATAATGCCGTGATCAGATAACAATATGTCTGCTATATGAGTTTCAACTTCACGCTTAACTATTTGCTGACTTATCAGAAATAAATCAATACGAGAAAAGCTTTTGTGTGCCTTAGATTCACATGTATATACCCGGGCATCCGGGTGTTGTTGTCGCCAAATATCATTTAACTTTAGCGTCTTGATATAATTCCTAAAAAATTTGGCTTCTTTATTATTTATCTGACAGCCTCTGACTCTAGACCTATCCATCTCTGGATATAGCGTGAGATTCATATCTCCAGCTATAATCAAGTTCTGTTCCAAATGTGGAATGAGTTTCTGCTGGATTTTTTGCCAGAAGCTTTTCTCAAGTTTGTTTGGAGCATAAATATTGCAAAAAGTCCAACAGATGCCCTCTATCTGTATCTGGAGTACTATGTACCTACCCTGCCGATCACACTCTTGTTTAAGGATTTTGTAATTAACCTTTTTATTTATGATGATGGCCACACCTCGCTTACGCTTATTACATGGAGTGGCTACAATTTCTGCCACCCAATTAACTTTCAGTTTTACTATTTCATGATCCTTCAGGTGCAGTTCCTGCATAAAAATAATATCCGCCTTCTCACCTTTTAACAGTCTCAAGACATTTTTCCTTTTAATGGGGGAGGTTATACCCCCCACATTCCACGACACTAATTTTAATGGGTCTGACATTTTAATCTAAGGAAAGAGGAAAAAAGAAAGGAAAAAGAAGGGGGGGAAAAAAGAGAAGAGAAAACGACAAAAAAAAAAAGAAAGAAAAAAAGAAAAAGGAACCCCACAAGAAACCGCTCATGTTCCCCCCCCCTTCCCATAGCTTTTTATTGTGCTGACTGTCTTACCATTTTGATACAGTCTTCTAGTCTTTAATGCCCTTACAGTATGAAAATTCCCTCTTGAACATTTAAAAATTATAAGCATTCTTATTACCTTTAATGACCTAATAGCATGATAATACCCATTCAGACTTCTATGTTATTCTCCTGGCAAAAATCTTGTGCTTCTTTTACTGAGTTTAAAACTACTCTCCCTTCCATGGTTAAAACCGTTATTTTGGCAGGATAGATCAGTGCTGCTTTAAGCCCAGCTCTAATCAACCCTGAACAGAATGGAGCCATAACCTTCCTTCTGGAGGCAGTCTCGAATGAAAAGTCCTGAAACAACAGGATTTTCTTTCCTTCAATTGTTAATGTTTGTAGTTTCCTAAAATGTTGCATTATATTAATCTTGTCCTGAAAGTTCAAGTACCTAATTAAAACCATCCTGGGACGTGTATTTCCATCTGTATAGGTCCTAGTACTTCCTACCCTATGTGCTCGTTCTACCTGGAGTGAGTCTCTTTCTGCCTGAATCCCTAATAACCTGGGAAGTGTAGTTGCCGCAAATTTTAAAAGGTCCTGAAACCCTTTACTTTCTGGAAGTCCCACTACCCTAACATTGTTTCGGCGGGATCTATCCTCCAGATCTTCCACCTTTAACAGGAGTGCCTTGATTTTATCCGTATTTTCCTTCATATTTATGTCTTGGGTGTTTAGCTTATCTTCTGTTTCTGAGACCCTAGACTCTATTTCTGCCATTTTGACTGAAAACTGCCTGATCTCCTGCGATAAATCTGCAATATCCTTTTTCACCAGTTCAAACTGTGGGAGTAAAAGGTCCGCTAATTGGTTTATAGTCATTTGTGTGTCCTGATTTACAGAGGGACTTTCCGGGTTAACCTCGCTACCTGCTTCTTGTCCTAATCTCTGCTTCCTATCTTTCCTAGGAGGCATGGCCGGGGACTTATTTTTTATGCTTGCCATGTATTTGTCCATCGAGACTAATAACATCTCTCTCTGAAAATGGCTGGAATATGTACACTTCTAACTAGGACAAAGATATTCTGACTCTTTTTGTGTACTCTCCCCTTCTCCTCCCTCCCTTCTGCTCCTTATACTCCCCTTTCCCTGTGTTCCACACAGTGGATTCTAAGGTTAGTTTCTTGCTTCCTAAAACCGTGGCCTATACGCCGATGTGGTTTTGTGTAATCTATTTTGCTTCGTTTGCTACCAATTTCGGAAGCCTAAAACCCTCCACCATCAGCTAGCTGGCTACCAATCCAACAGGTGAAAAAGAAATAGTTTATATCAGAAAACAGGGATTTTTGCACACTTTCATACCAACAAGCAAACCTACAATGCCTTGCTGCGGTTATATTAGCAATATATCTTTAGACCAATATTCTGCAGAGC